>NC_056745.1:479414918-479537418 GCF_019279795.1 Protopterus annectens | reverse complement strand
TATGGTGACAACATTCTCAGGATCTAGAAGCATTGATTCCTATCATACCTTGCCCACGGTTAGAATTCCTTTGGTGGGCAGAGGCCTGCCACCAAAACATGGGACTACCATTCACTCTACCCCCTGCCGCCCAAACCTTAACAACAGACTCATCAGACTATACATGGAGGGCTCACCTGGCAGGGAAGTGCATTCAGGGCAAATGGAACCCAAGTCAAATGCACCTGCATATCATTCAAAAAGAAATGTTAGCTGTACAGAATGCTCTGACAGCCTTCAAGGACCACATTCTTCCAGGACAAGTTAATGGTAAAGACGGACAACACCACTGTTATGTGGTACATAAACAAGCAGGTGGGTACCCATTCTTTCCCCCTCTGCAGACTAGCCATGGCTCTGTGGAACACAGCCTTGAGCTACCAAGTGCATCTGCAGGCTCAATTCCTGCCAGGAAAACTAAATACACTGGCAGATGAACTAAGCAGAAATTTCATGGACCCACACGAGTGGAAACTGGAACCAAAGACTTTCAACACGTTGATCAACAAATGGGGGAGCCCAGATATAGACCTGTTTGGCTCCCCCCAGAACTACCAATTGGACAAATTCTGCACGAGGGATCCCCACAAACAAGCTTGGAAAGTGGATGCTCTGTCCTTCAGCTGGAAGAGTCTATCAGTTTATGCCTTTCCTCCGCTGCCTCTCCTCTCCAAAGTACTACTAAAGATCAAACAGGACAAACCAAGGATGATACTGATTGCACCAGACTGGCCACGCCGACACTGGTAGCCCCTCTTGCACAGTGTGCCACAGCTAGCCCCATAGCACTTGCCTCAGACCCCTAACCTGCTGTCACAGCAGGAGAGCCAGATTCTGCACCCCTAGCTTCAAGCCCTGAACCTGGCAGCCTGGCTAATTACCTAATATCTCCATTACCATCCCTCAGTAAACAAGTGTTGGATGTCATTTTGGAGGCAAGGAGGCCTAGTACTAGAAAATCTTATGCTGAAAAATGGAGAAGATTCTGTGCCTGGAAACAAACTCAGTGGATGGCCACAGCAGTGCCCAAGTTGCTTCAGATTCTTAAATACTTAACTGGGATGCTTCACAAGGTCCTTTCCTTTTCCTCCATCAAAATTCACTCCTCAGCCATTTCATCTCATTTCAACACAGAACCCACCCCTCTTTTCTCACCCACTGCTCAAGCAGTTCCTCAGAGGGGCCAAAAACTTAAGACCACCCAGGAGAGCCTCAACTCCAGCCCTGGGACCTTAACTTTATTTTGGAAAAACTCACTCTTCCTCCTTTTGAGCCAGCTGCAACTGCAGAGTTAAAATTCCTTTCTTGGAAAACAGCTTTCCTTGTAGCAATCACTTCAGCAAGAAGGATATCTTAATTACAGGCCCTTATGGTAGTGGAGCCTTTCATTATTTTTCATGCGGACAGGGTGTCCCTCAGGACCAATCCCTCTTTCATGCCGAAAGTGGTATGCAGTGTGGCTCTTAATCAGTCCATTCATTTGCCAACCTTCTTTTCTAATCCACAGAACAAAGGGGAACGGATACTGCATTCCTTAGATCTGCACAGACAACTTAAATTTTACTCTGTCCTTATCAGACCTATCATAGGGTACAGTACTCCCTTTGGTATGTACCAGACCAGGCATTTGCAACAACTAATGCAACTTCTGAGGTTCTTTACAAAAAAAAAATTTACAAGGTGTGACAAACTTGCCTTATGCAGAGCCTTAAAGCCCTTTCCGTCTGCTCAGTCTCCTGTAGATTGCTGAGGGTTGATACATGCCTGGCTTACAATGCATCAGCAAAATCCACACTTATGAAAACAATGTCTGGGGAACTGAATTTCCCTGTGACTTAAACAGAACATGCTGGAGAGACAGATATGTATCCCAGTGCCTGCCTTTCCTATGGAACAGGCTTCCCATCCATATGAAGCTGATTTCGTCTGTTAATCAGTTTACTTCCTAGACCAGTGAATGGGGCATGAGAAATGTACACCGGGCCTGGATCACAATGTCCTATTCAGATACAGGACATCATTATTTTTTTCTAGAAAACATGCCTAGTCTTAGAAATGTTACCCAGGTCCTCAGGCTAGTAATATTCTATGAATATCTCTCTCTCTATAGATATATATTTATATATATATATATATATATATATATATATATATATATATATATATATATATATATATAAAACTTGTACAAGTTCGAACACTGAAGGAAAAAAAAAAAAACAAAACAAACGTCAGCTGGTGGGCTAACCCCCCCCCCCCCCGCCACTTAAAGATAACAACTCCGAGATCGCACTACATTGCGGAAAAGGGAAATCTTCCCATTCTGCACTGTATGTGGATCTCCATTCAGTCCGATAATAAGGAGTTTGAGGTCTGACATTTTCGCTCTTGAGTGTACGACATGAACTTTCGTTCATATAATATAGACCGTATATATATATATATATATATATATATATATATATATATATATATATATATAATTGTAAAAATATTATTTTCAGAAACCTGACTGTTCAAAAAGTTGAATTGTATGATGTCAAGATTGTATGATTGGCTTTAAGAGAACTAGGTGTGTGTGTCATAATCTTAATGCATATTGTCTAAGAAATGTGTCCAGTAGAAGTTTTAATGTTTTGTCAGGACAACTTACATTAGGCTTCTGATTTGAAGGCAAGCACCAGATCTTAAAATTTTCACTGGTTGAGCAGAATGACAATGATTTGTGCCTTTTTTTGTCTAGTCCCATGTATATTTTTTGATTCTATGGTAAATTAATGAGAGGCACAGTACTGTTAATGCCAGACAGTTCAGTTACATGGTTAGTGTTCAGAAAATGGACATTGATAAACTTGGGATGTTTGATTTTTTCCAAACAGATTTATACTAATTAAAACTGTCCTTGACTTTTGTGCCTTTTCCCCACATTTATTTTTGGGGTTTTCTGTGATTTTTGAGCAGAAAATACTGAGAAGATACAAAGCAGTGTGACTTGAACCACTGGGAGAAAAAATACAGCATGTTTTTTCTATGCAATGTGCACCACCAGTAAAAGTCATCCTACTCATAGTTAAAGAGAAAATAGCAGTTAAATTAGTTTGCGGCAGACTGACAGCTCACAGCGTTATTTTTTCCCAGTGACAGGAGCAAGCTGCCCATATTTCTGCTAGCATTTTGACAGCTAAGTTGGGGAACTGTTTTGGGGATGGGGAAAGAGTTGAGACTGCAACTGAGGCATAGCAAAGAGGTAAATCAAGGGTTTAAAAAGCAACCAAAGTGAAAATTACTTAGAAATCATTTTTATTAGTATGAGCTAAATAATAGATGAAAAAGAGTAAATTGAATCACAAGTACTGATAATTAAACCTTACTGAGTAAATGAAAGCAGCAAGTTCCTGACATAATGCTGAGCCAGTGGAAGCACAAGAGCCTTTCACCTGAGTCGCCTGTGTGATGTAATTTTCTACAGCCATAGAATAGATTGTAGGTTACGAAGGGGTAGACTGAAAAAATGAAATTTGCGCAAGATGTTAGACCCCATGTGGGCAGACTGTTGCATAACACAAAAATAAATAAAAAGTTTATATAGTACCACAGTGGTGGTAAAATGTAGTAAGCATCAAGATATGATGGAATAAATCTTTTTTTTTTTTGGGGGGGAGGTGAAGTTCTCATTTTAAAATGGTCATACTCCATTTTACTTGTATTTTTAGCTGTCTTTCTTTCTTTTGAGGTCAGTCACCTTTTTGCTTAATTGCTTTGACCTTTTCTTGTAAAATAAAACTTAACATGCCCTTTCTTACATATGGTTGATTCCTTCCATTGACTCATTTGTTTTTGTCCTTTTTACCCAGGGAAGGAACACCATGTAAGGCAGGGTGGCATCCAAGTATAGTCTGTTAAAGGTTGTTGTTGTTTTTCTTTTGGCTTTTCCCGGTTAGTGGTCGCCACAGCGGAACTCTGGTCCGCTAATGATTGGCAGCAGATTTTTTATGGGTGCCGGTGCCAGCTCGACACCCAACCTTCAATGAAGGCACGCCCACTCTGCGCATGTCTTTCGAACTCCACTCGACCGTGGGGAGGACATGCAGACTCCACACCGAAGGCGCTCCAGCCGAGAATCAAACGGGAGAACCTCTTGCTGTGAGGCAGCAATGCTACCGCTACACCACCGTGGCTAAGTATAGTCTGTTAAAGGTGTTTTTTGTAAATGCTCTTCTGTTTTACAGGCATTTTGGGAAAGAAATGAAGTTTTAGGTTATCTGGTTCTAATTTCTTCTCCAGTTTTAAAATTCTTGAGTTTTATCATTTTTCTCCATACAGAAGATTTAAAATCCTATTTTTGTAATGTTTGTCATGGAAAAAAATGCTAAGAAGCAGGTAAGTAGGGATGATTCCATTTCACATGAAGTAGAAAAAAAAAAAAAGAGTTAAATAGAATTACATTCTTACATGAGGTGATGCTTATGGTAATGAGGTGAAGCTTATTGTAAGTCTCTCGTTATAAACTGAACAGTTTTTGATATCTGACCTGGTTGCTGTTTCTCCTTCAGTGGCCATTGGCTATTGTTTTCATTGTGTTCCACCTCTATGGATGTCTGGTATTATTCCTTTTTCTTTCTTTTTATCCCTTATGTTGTGAAATGTTAAATTTGGGAATATTACTGATATGTTTACTGAGCACTTCGCAAATTTCTTTAATGTAATGCACTAGTAGAGACATTTTTTATTGAAAAGAATATGCTGACTTTTTGAGCACCACAGTGCATAGTCGAACGACTTTGTGTATGTTGGGCTGAAGGGAAAGAATATTATAGCAATAACCCACGCCTGGGTGTGGGTTATGCTGGATTTACCCACTGTTGGTGTGGTTTGGTCACGAGGGCGAAGCCCGAGTGGCCATACAAAGCCAACCGTGGGTAAATCCAGCATTACCCACACCCAGGCGTGTGTTATTGCTATTATACAATGACATTATTTAAGAAAAAAAATAATTACTTTTCTTAAATAATGGCATTGTATAATGCCTCCTTGTTGCCCTTCCGCAGCTGTCTGGTATTCTGCGGCAGTTCTGATGTACTGCGAATGAGTATGCCTACGCAGTACATCAGAGCTGTGGGCAAAAGCAACGGAGAAAACAAGATCTCCGTTGCTTTCTACAAACTGTTTCGCTATGTTAAATGGGTTTAACATAGTGAGACAGCTTTAAAAAAATCAACGGAGAATCTCCATTGCTTTTTTTAAAGCTGTCTCGCTATGTTAAACCTATTTAACATAGAGAGACAGTTTTGGAAAAAGCAACGGAGAAAGCAAGATCTCTGTTGTTTTTACAAACTGTCTCGCTATGTTAAAGGAGTTTAACATAGCGAGACAGTGGGAAGCAACAGAGATTTTGCATTCTCCGTTGCTGTAAAAAAAAAGAATTATAGTAATGGAAAAAGTCTGGGCGACCGGACCTTTATCCATTACTCATCATCATCATCAACGCTGACCAGTCAGCGTGCACGTTTTTGAATATTAATGGGGGGTCGTTGTATAATATAAATGTCTTGATGATGGTGAGTCAAAGATCTCAGTAAGATCCACTAAGAAAAGTGTGTCAAATCTACCAGTATTTGTAGGCAGTGGGCATTATTACTAAATCCGGCCGAAGAGCTGTGTCTTAGCTACATACGTTTCTTCACCTCATTAGCTATTTGCAATTTTTTTTAATTTCCACTGGTCAGTGACGTGAAGATTTGATGCATGCAGCTTAATGGCTTTATTAATTATAAGTTCCTTTTATGAAATAAAAACTGAACTTAAAAGCAGTTGGATGGTATACTCAGTGAATAGGAGGGCTTTTCATATTATGGTCTCCACTTCCCAGGTCAAGTTCTTCAGTGCACCTCCTCCCGTGCAGTGGTCTGCCTGTGTAGTGTAGCTGGAAGGAACTCACCCCACCCCCACAGTCTCTGTTGGTAGTAGCACTGCTTCAGCACTTAAAATGCCACTTCTTCAGCATTCTTTATTGTACTGTATGCAGCTTGTGTATGAATATTATTGGCAGACTTGGAGTTGGCTGAGGTAGTTGATGTTACAGACCATTTATAGTCTTTGTAATGGTATAACTTGCCAGAGAATGAAAGTGTGATCACTACTAAAATTTTATTGGTTGTTATTTTGCTTGCAGGTACAGATGTTTAAAGATTATGCTCTGAAAAAAGGAGTTGTATAGGTGGTGAAAAAAGAAGAGTATGCAGTGAAGGTATGCCTTTTTATTTGTTTGTTGTTTATTTGTTAACAGGGTTAAGGTATGTTTTATATAGACCCCTTTTCAACCACAGTTCTAATCTTTCTAAGAAGGAATGCAACAGCAAGATATTCATTGTTGTAGACTGGCATTATACCTGTTTCCAGGATACTTTGGAGAGAGTAATAAAAGTATTAGAACATATGGTGACACCTTAAATTTGAAATTAAATTCTGTATACGCAGTAATACTAACAGTATCAGATCATATGTGGTATAAAACAATCATAATAGATGAATTCATATAGATGTAACTAAAGCAATATAATTAGTTCTATAAAGAATGTATATTTGCTGTGTGTTTTAAATAGCTGTCTCATATTAGTTTATTAATACTGTGTGATAGTCATGCCAGATGTCAGTTTAGTAACACAGACAGTATGTTGTGATTGCAGAGTATTGAGCATAGTTAAGTATTTATTGACATTTATTTACTGGAAAGCCTGACTGGGTAATAAATATCCATTTTTCTTGGCGGCCCAGCGAGAAAATGTCCAGAAATTTAAATGACATCAGAAAAACACAAGTACAAATGTACTAATTAAAAAAAAGTATATATACATGCAGTTTGATAATGAAATATATAGGGTACAATAAAGCATTAGCTGACACCAGTGATGTAAAAATGCAATTAAAAATGTTTAAATATGATAATCAGTATTTACAAAAGTATTAGAAGTTTAGCTTACTCATCATCTCCTTTCGGCTGTCCCTGTTAGGGGTCGCCACAGTGGATCATCTGTTTCCATTTCTTCCTGTCCTCTGCATCATGCTCTTTCACACCCAACCCCCTGCATGTCCTCTCTCACCACATCCATAAACCTTAACTTAGGCCTTCCTCTTTTCCTCTTACCTGGCAGCTCCATCCTTAGCATCCTTTTCCCAATATACCCAGCATCCCTCATCAGCACATGTCCAAACCAACGCAATCTTGCCTCTCTTGCTTTGTCTCCAAACTGTCCAACCTGAGCTGACCCTCTAATATACTGATTCCTAATCCTCTCCATCCTAGTCACACCCCGTGCAAATCTTAACATCTTTAACTCTGCCACATCCAGCTCTGATGCCTGCCTTTTTGTCAGTGCCACTGTCTCCAACCCATATAACATAGCTGGTTTCACTACACTTTTGTAGACCTTCCCTTTCACTCTTACTGGTACCAGTCTGTCACAAATCACTCCTGACACTCTTCTCCACCCATTCCACCCTGCCTGTACTCTCTTCTTCACCTCTCTTCCACACTCACCATTACTCTGAAGTGTTGATCCCAAGTACTTAAACTCATCCACCTTTACCAACTCTACTGCCTGCATCCTCACCATTCCTCTACCCTCCCTCTCATTTACACATATATATTCTGTTTTTGCCCTGCTGACCTTCATTCCTCTCCTCTCTAAAGCATATCTCCACCTCTCCATGGTCTCCTCAACCTGGTCCCTACTCTCACTACATATCACAATGTCATCTGCAAACATCATAGTCCACGGGGCCTTCTGTCTGATCTCATCTGTCAACCTGTCCATCACCACTGCAAATAAGAAAGGGCTCAGAGCTGATCCTTGATGTAATCTCACCTCCACCTTAAACGTATCTTTCACTCCCACCGCAGTCCTCACCAATGTCACACTACCCTTGTACATATCCTGTACCACTCTTACATACTTCTCTGCCACTCCCGACTTCCTCATACAATACCACAACTCATCTGTAGGCACCCTGTCATATGCTTTCTCTAAGTCCACAAAGACACAATGCAACCCCTTCTGACCTTCTCTGTATTTCTCCAACAACACTCTGAGAGCAAACATTGCATCTGTAGTGCTCTTTCTTGGCATGAAACCATACTGCTGATCATTAATCATCACCTCCCTTCTTAACCTAGCTTCCACCTTCTTAACCTAGCTTCCACTACTCTTTCCTATAGCTTCAAGATGTGCCTGATCAATTTTAGCTTACTATGCTAGGAAATAAAAGTAAAAGTAAATGATGCAAGTCTACCTTAAGAGTGAGGAGAGGGCAGAAAGTTTATCCTACTATGCTAGGAAATAAAAGTAAAAATAAATGATACAAGTCTATCTTAAGAGTGAGGAGAGGGCAGATGTTGAAAGGTATAGATACTAACAACAAAAGGTTGGGTTAAGTAAGAATGTAAAGGTTTTGTTAATATAGATCATACAGGTGAGGTGGATGGGCATTTCTGCAAATGAGTGAGAAATTCTTTGAGAGATAACTTAAAATACATGGAGACTAGTTATAGTTCTGATAGTGTTTGGGATAGAGTTCCATAGTTTGAATATGCAGTGTTGAGTATAAACTTTGACCCATACTTTTTTTTTGGTTTATAGATTTCAAACAAGTTTTTGTCTTGAACAGTGTATGGGAGATAGTGATGAAGTACTGAGGAGATGGAAGGGCTGGTAGAAGGGTTATATAGTATTTTAAGTGTTAGAAGAAGTTGCAAATGGGCTAGTTGTGGATCTCTAACCAATTGAGAGAACGTAATGCAGAGCAATGATGAGCTTTATGTGGCAGGTTAGCTGCAAGTTTAGTTATCCTATTATAGTATTGCTCCAGTTGTGATGTAAGAGAGATCTGTATGGTACTCAAAATAGGGGAACCTTGGAGAAGAGAGGGTAAAAGATAAAGCTAGGGTAATCCTACTAGAAGCAGTAAGGAATTTTTGCTCTATGTAGTAGACTTAACTTTTGATGTGCCATTTTTGTGCAGTTTTGTATGTGAAGATCAAACTTTAAGTTGTCATCTGTGGTGACTTAAAGGCATTTGGTGTTGGTAACTACTTCAATAGTTGTATTGTTTAAAGAGTTACTTTTAGCATTGGCATGGGACTTTGGAAAAAAGTAGTAGTAGTTTAATAATTTTGGGATTAAGTAAAGGTTTTGATGTAGCCACGGTTCAACTGAGTTGAAGGCATTTTGTGTCATGGATTTTAGTTGTAGTGGGCTGTCAGATGAGCAGATGATAGTTGAGTCATCTATATTCTGAATAGGGCGAGCTTGCTGAGAAGAGATGTATAGGTTATTGATGAAAAGCTTAAAGAGCAGTGGATCGAGAATAGAGCCTCTGGCAACAACCATTTTAATTAGGGGAAAAGGATAGCAAGAAGAGAGCCATTTGACCAATTATCTTTCAGATAGGTAGTTGGAGAACCATAGAAGAGTTGGTTTAGAAAGATCAAACAGGACATTTGAGTCAGCAGTTTCTCATGTGACACTGTGTCAAAGGCTTTTGGGAGATTTAAGAAAACATAAGAGGTAATTCTTCCTTGTTCGCTAGCCTTATTAATGGTGTCTGAAAAGTTGAGGAGAGCTGTAGTGGTGCTATGGCCTGGTCGGAAACCAGGTTGGGGTTAGGAGATGATTTTGCAAGAGGTTCCGAAGGAGTTGCGTATGAAAATGCTTTTACTGTGCCTTAGAAAGGGGGAACAAGATGGCAGTTGTTTCCACAGGGCAGTTATATGGGAGTCTTGAATAGAATTGAGCCTGGGTACGCTACTGAGTCTGCAGCGAGTTTGAGGTACTCAGCACGGAGACTATCAGCAGAAGAAGAACAGTGTTTGTTTCTTTAGTAACCATCTTACGTATGATTTGCAGACAGGATGGAGATTGAAAGCTTGGATGTCAGGACTAATTGAGTTTTGAGGAAGATTAAATACTTGGGGAGAGCTAGAAGTAAGAGAGGCTGTGATGTCTATGAAGAAAGTGTTAAAATTAATAGCTGTTTCTGAGGGGAATAAGACTGGATAGAGGTTTGGTGAGGAAGAAGAGCCAAGTTAAAAAATTTTCTTAATTGAGCTCCAGAATTTCTTTGGATGTTTTTATGATTATCTTGTGGGTCAGTAATTTTTTTGTTTAGGTTAACCTGCTTCTTAGTGAGGTTGTGCCACTCCTTGTATAGAGGCAAGGTTTGAGGGTTTTATTTTTGTGCCGTTTCCATGCCGTGTCACTTTTTTGCAAAAGGGTTCTTGTAGACTGACAGCCAGGTGGATTGAGTATTTTTTACTCTCTTATTTCTAGTAGGGGCAAGGGTATTTAAAAGTATTCAAGAATATATTGTTGAATTTGTTGACAGCTTTGTCTAGGGGTATGTTTTTGAATGGAGACCAGTTGACAGATTTTAGCAAATTGAGTGTATCAAGATGAAAACTAGAAAGACTTTTGGTAGTTATGTACTGATAGCTGGTGGATGATTTCTGTATTGTTGAAATTAGAGTAATGGTCACTAAGGGAATCTGATAGTTTCCCTGAGATAACATACGTACTGGGATCTGAGAAGTATCCAGTCAAGGACAGAATTTTTATTATTTGCTTTGTTGATTCGAGTAGGGGAAGAGATCAGCTGTTTGAACCCATACAAGTTAAGAATAGGAGTTGGGGTGTTAGATTATTTATTTATTTTACTTTACATTTGTTTACCAGGATAGTCTGACTGGACACATGTCCTTTTTCAGCAGAGGCCTGAGGAGAAAAGGTCCACATTGAAAAAATACAAATAACAATAGTACAATACTCAAGCACCAATAACAATCATGATGAAGTATTGCTTGATTGACCTTAGGAGTAAGATAGAGAGGGAAGTATAGATAATGTAGGTGATAGGAATAGTCAGTGAAAGCAGAGAGAGTAAAGGGACTTTTGGTTAAGCTGAAATAGTGACAGGCCTGGGATATTTATGACAGAATTAATTGGGTAGAACAGGGACACAACCACCTGGATAGAAGAGGTTTTAGAGTAGTTTTAAATTAAGCTTGGGATGTGGAGGTAATATTTGTTGGTGGTGTATTCCAGATTTTTTCCTTTGTGATTTGAGATGAGGGAATCACCTGTCTGATTTTTGGAGACATTGATTAGAATATGGTATTTATTGGTGGAGCATAATGATCTGTTAGTGGCGTAAGGTTGTAATAGGGTTTTTAGGGCAGGTATTTTTCCAGCATTTAAGAGAATTTTATAGGCCATAGTTAACTGAATGTACTGGAGGAGATGGGGAAATTCTAGCCATTTAAGTTGTTTGAGAGCAATACAATGGTGGATCTGGTTGGGTAGTTCATAGCATATCTGGCAATTTTTATTGTAACAGTATTCAAGTTTTTGTATCTCTGATTTCTTTAGGTTTGTTAGAATGGGAGTTGCATACAGCAGGGTGGAAATTAGATGAGTATGGGCAATGGAAATCCTGGTATTCTTTGTTTAAATAGTGTTTCTTCCTATAAAGTGAACCGGATTTTTATGTACTTTTTTATAGTTTGGGAAATGTGTATATCAAATTTAAGTTTGCAGTCAATTTATGCTCCCAGACGTTTGGTGTGATGGAAATGTGCTAGTGTTATTTAGTGAGAACATCTGAAATGTGGAACTGGGAAAACAGAGTTATTAGGTTGGAATACTAAAAGTTTGATTTTATTGGTGTTTAAGATCAGTTGATTATTAGTGAGCCATGATTCTACTGAGTTAAAGACTTTTTGAGTTAGTCAGAAATTCGGGTTGTGAGAGAGCAGAACATATAACTGTTGAGTCATCTGCATATTGTATGAGAGAGGCCTGGGGGATTGACAAGTGGAGGTAATTGGTAAATATTGAAAAAAGAAGACCTAAGGTAAAGCCTTGAGAAACTCCAAGGGTTACAGGTAAAAGGGGGGATAAGGACTGTTGCCAAGAGACTGTTTGCTGGTGTCCAGTTAAGTAGCCTTGTAACCAAGCAATATTAGAGTTACAGAAGTTTAGTTTAGAGAGAAAATGTAATAGTTTTGTATGTTAAGAAAGATAGAATATACAAAGTTATTATTATTTATGTGAATATTGACAATATTACTAAGGAACAGTGCAGTAGTTGTACTGTGGAATGATCAAAAGCCGTGTTGGGTGCTAGTTAGGAGATTATTGGTAGTAAGATAATTAGCAACTTGGATATGAATGACCCTCTCCAGAATTTTAGGCAGTGGGGATAATATTGCTATTGGTCGAAAATTACTAAAATCATTTGAGAAGCCACCTAATATGCAAGGGTATTATATAGGAAGTTTTCCATATGGAAGGGTCTTGCTGTTCTGTTATGGACAGATTGATTAACATTGATATAGGATAGGCTATGCCATTTGCTGCTAGATTTAGGTATTCAGCAGGAAGATTGTCTACTGCTAGAGTTGTGGGTTTTAGCCTCTTCAATAATTTTTGATATTATTTGTTGATACAGGTTGTAGGGTGAAGATTGGGTTAATGATGGGAAAGGTAACTGTAGTTTGAAAGGAGGGGGAGTTTATTGGATAGTGCTAAAATAGTTTCAGTAAAGTATTTATTAAACTGAGTAGCGATGCTTTCTGAGATATTTGTGGTGGTGGGTGGAGGTGTACTGATTTTGCCTGGTTGAAGAATATTATTTATTGTAGACCAGAATTTTTGTGAGTTTTTATGGTGTTTGGTTTGGATTTTTGAGTAGTATTTTATCTTGTCTTGTTTAATCTGTCTCTTTGCTTTATTTCTAAGTTCCTCTTAGGATTGGAGAGCAGACTGTGACTTTGTTTTAGTCCAGTTAACCCATATCACAGATAACCAGTCAATAGTCACCTAAGATAATGGTTTCAGTAGTAATTTTTGTAGTTATCCAACGAATAATTTCTTTTAATAAGCTAATATTATTACCTGGTGGTATGTATCAGGCAACAATACAAAGCTTCTTATGTGTATTACCATTGAGAGGAGAGATTACAAGTTCTGTGTTTTGGAATGTTGGTATTTTAGCTTTAAGGGTTGAGAAGATATTTATGTGCAATTATAATGCCTCCCCCTTTTTTGTGTAGTCTGTCACATCAAATTATATTGTAGCCAGGGGATAGAATTTCAGAGTCTTTAATATGGTGTATGGGCCATGTTTTTGTAATGACAGTAATACCCGGTCAGTGTTGAAGAAACCATGCTTGAAGGTTTGTAACTTTATTTGCAATACTACAAATGTTAATGCAGGTAAAGAAAAGTTTTGTGAGTGTTGTAAAGGAGTTGGGTGGAGGACAGTGGAATGGATGAGGCCGAGAGGCCGTGGTTGGGATGGATGTCACCACAAAGAGTGATTTTTAGAGAAGACTATTTTTTTTAATTAAAAATATATGAATTTATTCCAGATTATGTCAAATGTAAACTGAATACTTAAATGTTTTATATTTCATAAAGGTGAGTAGGTTAGACTTTGACATTAAATAAGTTTGAGAAAAGAGGTATGAAGGAGGGATTAGCCTGAGTGTAAAGTAGGGTGCTGGTAGTGTGTGAGTGTGAATAAACTGTGAGTGTAATATGGTAGGTAGTAAGGTGATGTAAAATGAATAGTAAAAATGTGAAGATGCAAAAGGATAATGTGGTAGTTAATGGGAGAGTGTAGTTGAATGGAAAGGAAAAGATGTTAAAAAAGAACAGAGGAAGTTGTGGGAAAATAAAGTAGAAATGGCTTGCTGGAGATGCCAGGCAAGGTGGTCCCTTTTAGAGATGGAGAAAGATTTAGGTTTTAATAGAGTATAGTCTTTAAGAGAAATAGTGTACTGTGGTGTGGCAGCGTGAAACTGTGAATTAAAGATGGTATTAGGAGAATGATTAAGTGTTTAGTGTGTATAGTAAAAGGTTTATGGGTATTATGTTTTCTTTCAGTATTATGAAAGGAAGGGTAATAATGAATAAGGACTTGTTGAAGAGGCAGAATTGAATATTGCACGAAGGGGGAAGAGAATAAAAGTACAGATTGTAGACTTAGAACAGTAGAGAAGAGTAAATAAAGTGAGGAAGTAGAGAAAAATAAGTATGGAGGGAATGTAACACAAGATTGGAGGGAAGGTAACTTAAGATTGTAAAAGATTTGTGTGAATGGTATTGGATAATGAGGTAGCATGGCTAGTAGGAAATGAAGGAGATAGGAATGAGGAAGGGGAGGGGATATGGTCAATAAAAATTTAGATAAGGGATGGGTGGGTGGGAAGTGGGGATAGGGCAAGGAAGCATAGTGCACCTGGGTGTTACGAGGGTGAATGGAGCGAATTAGAACTCTTCACAGATGGAGGTACTAGCCCAATAAAACATGGTGGTATTAGTTGAAGTAAAACAATCAGTAATAATGGAGGTAAGGGAAGGTTTAAACAACAGTTTGTGTGGCTTTGCTGAAATGTGAGTAACTGAGCTGGACAGTGGAGCAGAGAAAGTTTTAAAAAGTTGTTATGTGTAAGAAAGCCATACATTAATGCCAGGATAAGCTGACCATGGGCAAGAAAGATATATGTATTACAGTAAAATGGCTTTAACAGGCCTGAAGTAACATACAAAAGTGTCCTTTTTCTTTAGCGTAGCCTTGGCTGCAAGTTCAATGGTATGAATGGTTTTAGCAGCTTACCTAGTGGCAGTCTGAAAGGCTATCTCTACTGAAAAGTATTTTTTATAGGCTGAAAATCCACCTAGAAGAACAGAGATAATTTTATGCAGAAAATTGACAAAATGATGACTTTTGACACTGGGTGGAAGAGACAATCCTGCAAATCTTTAACTAGGTAAAAGAGAGACAAACCATGATAAGACACCAGGCAATGAATGTTTAGCACTTTCATTCTATTTAATACTTTAGAAAGTCTTCAGACATCAAATCAAATCAAAGAATACAAAAAGCTTTTAAAAATCTGCATAAAATCATGTGATACAAAGTATCCAGTAGGATGCAAAACTAGTTGTAGTGTAACAATCCAATTTTGTCTTGAAAACACTGAATGACAAGCTGTTAAAGAAGACATGCTACTTTATATTAACGAGCCAAAAATGCTTTAGAATGAAAAAAAATTAATGGAAGCTGTCTAACTATAGTCTCCTAGTCTCCATGCTTGCAAAAAGTTTTTTTTCCAATATTAATAGACTCATTTAAACTGGGAAGACAATCCAATCAACCTCAAGTCTAATCTGCCATAGTGACTCACGGCATTCTAAAAATGTTTTAAAGCCCCCAGAGAACATATCAGCTTGAATGTAATCTAATGTTGAAAATGTGAACTTTGAAATCAACACAAGATGTCACATGCTTAGCTAAAGCATTTCTAAAATCTTTTTTATGAATAGCTAAAGAGTGCTCATATATCCTTCTGTACAAAGATCTAATAGTTTTTCCTGTATAAAATCTATCACAAGAGTCACATAGGGCTTGTGTAGACAACATACTTAGAAGTGAATTCAAATTTTGCCCTGGCGAAAACAGTCTGATCTACATGTTTGAAGGTCACAGAAGTCGAATTACTCAAAAATCTACATTGTTTACAATTGCCACAACTAAAGGTACCAAATGTGAATTTGGCCAGGGAATTAGAGGAAACACATTTGCTATGTTCTAGCAGTGTTTTAAGGTTGTGCATCTTCTTGAGCATGAAATTTGGCTTTTCTCCAAGAACCTTAACTAAATCTGAGTTACCCATAACAATTTTCCAGTTGTCAGAGATAACACATTTAATATTCCACATATCATTAGAAATAGGTAATGGGAGTGCCAATCTGGGGAAAGGTGAATTTTTGGCCAGTTGTCAGTGCTGTCATGTACTACAATATAACAACTGGTTGAAGGGTAACATTCAGTCAGACTAGGATGTGCTTTAGTTTCTCTGTGAGTGATTACTTCATTTCCCAAATTAGTCAACCAATGTTGATCATAACCACTGTGGATGAAAAATGCCCTTAGTTTTGCCAAGTCTTCAGTGAACAGCACTTTGTCAGTAGTGAACCTACTCAGTCTGATGAGCTGGCCTCTTACCACTCCTGTCTTCATGTGCATAGGGTGTAGACTTTCCCTATGGAGGTATTGGTTGGCAAATGTCTACTTACGGAAAATGTTGCTTTCTAAGAGCCCACTCATGGAATTAAAGGCAGTTTCCAGTCCCTCAGTATATTATATGGAGGGGATTGGTGTTAAGGCCGACAGATTAAGAGCAAGTATAGTGAAAAGGAAGCAAGGGAATTGCTGGGTCTGCCTATCCCTTGAATGCTCTGGAGTCCGACGTAACACCAAGGTCAATGTTGCAAGCACCTGTTTTTACAGCTAACACTTATTTAACTCCATAGACCAATGCTCCAACAGCCACTATGGTGGCTACGTCTGTGACAATACAATCTAGCAGTTCCAATGGAGATAGCAGTCCTTTTCCTCAGTCTGTTACGTCTCCAGGTCCTCTTTTAGTGCATCCCTCTTGGACCATAAAGACACAGAAGTGGTAAGGGAAAGTGAAAAAATGGAAGGAAAAATTAGATACTTGCTGAGATTCAAAATCTCTATGCAATAATCAGTTGTTTGTAGCACACCTGCCATTGCTTTAGAGAAGTTTTTCTTTTATTCCTAGTAACTCTGCTTCTACTTCTTCTTCTTTCGGCTTTTCCCGGTTAGGGGTTGCCACAGTGGGTCACCTGTCCACTCAGGATTGGCAGTGGAGTTTTACAGTGCCGAGTTGCCAGCCCAGCCCCCAACCTTCCACAGAAGGCACACACAGACACACACACACACACACACACACACACACACACACACACACACACACACATGCATGCACACACTTACCAGCCCGACCCCCAACCTTCCACAGAAGGCACACACACACACACACACACACACACACACACACACACACACACACACACACACACACACACAGGGACAATTTAGAGTGTCCAATCCACCTACAGTATGTCTTTCGGATGTGGGAGGAAACCGGAGCACCTGGAGGAATCCCAAGCGACCACAGGGAGGATATGCAGACTCTGCACAGAAGGCACCCCAGCCGAGGATTGAACTATATCTGGGAGGAGAGTAAAGATGAAAAATAACAGACACCAATTAGTATAAGAAGAAACACAAGCAATAATATGAACCTTAGCATGGATAACCTCAATTTCAGGTTAATTAAGGCAAGTGTTAGCAGCTGTCTATTTGGGACAAGTATTCAAAGGAATTCTTCTTTCGGCTTTTTCCCGTTTAGGGGTCGCTACAGCTGAACTCCGGTCTGCTAATGATTGGAAGTAGATTTTTTATGGTGCCAGCTCGATGCCCAACCTTCAAGAAGGCATGCCCATTCACGCATGTCTTTCGAACGCCACTCTACCGCAGGGAGGACATGCAGACTCCACACAGAAGGCAGTCCAGACAAGTATTCTAAGGAATACATTTTATTATTTGAAGATGTACTTCATTATGTGTGTCTGTATTAACTTAAGAGGTTATGAAGATGTGTTTTTTTTCTTTTGAGGGCTTTTATTAAAACAAAAACTCCTGTTAAATGTGACATAGGTTCCAATGCTAATGATAACAAAAAAAATTATAAAGGATTAACCTGCCAAACATTAGTGGGTGCATGTATCACAAAAGCTGAAAATAGATATTTAAAAAAGTTGCCATGTATAATAGGTAGGAAACATCATTTCTTACCATAATGGCAACACTTTCCATATTATGTTGGAATATGAATGGTATCACAGGTGTAGACAAAAGGAAAAAATATTTAATTATACTAAGAAATGCAGAGTGCAAATAGCAGTGCTACAGAAGACACATTTGGAGAGATGTGAGCATGTGAATTTGGTAAAGAAAGGATTTCAGGATGGATATTCAGCAGAATATCAGGGGCAAAAGTAAACAAGATTATTTATATTAATCACTAGAGGAGCTCCAATAGTGATAGAAGAGAGAAAAAAAAAGATAATAATGGCAGGTTTGTGGTAGTAAGGGACTACAGGCAAGGGATGAGGACAACACTGACAAGTACTTGTATTCCAAGACTGATATTATGGAGTTTAAAAAAATTTGGGAGAAATAATTAGCTTTAACCAAGGAATATTACTTATAGGTGGAGACTGAAATTTGATTTGCAACAATGAGGATGTATCTGAGGGGCTTAGAAATTAAAACGTAACAAAAGAGGGTAGATTTCTGAAGAAATTTAGGAACTCTGGGAGAATTTACATATTATTCCCCAAGGTGTTAATAACTGGGCTAGACTAGACAGAAATTATATTTCACAGGAACATGTATATTTAGTTGAAAGCTTTGACACACACCCAATAACTATTTTAGATCATGTACAATAATTAAGATAAAAAAAAGAAATTCTGTACTTACCATAAAGTTCCATCTGTGTTATCCATTTTCATTCTTCCTCAAAATATGGGTTTGAATCCCATCCTCAGATCTGACTTGGCTGTTACTTTAGTTAGTAGCCACCAAAACGCTCTTGGGTTCCTCCCTACCCATATTGCACCAACCCCTAACATACCTCAGATCCTGTTTGCTGGTTGATTTAAAGTAAGAAATATTAATATAATATTCCTGACAGAAAAAGCCATTATCCAGAGCAAAACATGAGACGCACAGTGGTGTCCTTATCTCTCGTTCTCCCAAAAGTCCGTAATGAAAAAGGATGAGGGTTGGTGAGCGGGAGTTGAGGAAGAATGAAAATGGACAACACAGATGAAGTTGTGGTAAGTGCATAACTTCTTTATCTGATGTTGACAATTTTCATTATATTCTCAACATCTGGAACAGAGTCCCCAGCTACCTAAATTTCAGGGTGGACTCTTAAGAAAGGATATTCCTGAGCAGTGGTCTACAGTAGTGAGGAAATCATTCTATGTTGCGCAACATATAAACAAAGGTGTGGCATCTATGTCCAAGGAAGACATTGTTCCACCGTATTCGGTATTCATCAGACCTATAATTGAGTACAATGCCCCTTTGGTATGTACCTAACCAGGCATTCCACAGTCCACAGAGGTTCATCACTAAAAGAATACAGGGTATAAGTAATATGTCCTATGCAGACCGCCTCAATTTACTAAATTTGCTGGCTGATTTTAAACTGTATGTTAGAAAACTCTATTTAAAATATAATCTGAAGTTGTCAGTCTTCATCCTCATCAACCTGTGGGTTTGGTTCCAATCCCTTAGAACTGACTCGGCTGTTTCTATAGCTCGTGGACTCCAAAAACTGTCTGGCACATCCCTTTCCCATAATGCTTAGGGTAGATTACCTCAGATCTCGTTTGCTGCTTTCAGCTTCAGACATAGTTTCTCCATCTCTCTCTCAGGCCTCACCAGTTAAGTAAATATTTTTTCATAAAATTATCCCCTTTTCTTTCTTAGCTAGTTTCTAGCCTTGTTCTGCTTTATCGCGCCCTTTGTATATCTTTCAACCATTTTTTAGGTAAATTACTTCAATTCTTTCACTTTCTCTTTCCGTCTGACTACTGTTAAGTAGTTCTTACTTACTATTGTTGGTATCCCTTACCCTCTCTCTCTTACTGTTAGATAAGTTTCCTATTACCATTGTCGGTAACTCTTTTTAAAGAAAAAAAATTCTCTCTCTTTTTTCTGTCCTTTGTTTTTTTCTTGCGTGAGTGGTGTCGTTTTCCTCTTTAAGAGTATGTGTGTGTGCATGTAATTTGCCGTCACTGTCTGAGATATGGCTGATAAAGAGAAGGCTCCGACTGTCTTCAAAAATGCAGTCAGACCAGCATTGATTGTGCATGTATTGCTTGGGTCCCATACATCTGCAAGAGGAATGTTCTATCTGCCACGCTTTCAGTCACCAAGCATTGGTAGATAGGAAAAACAATCTCATCCTGGAAGGCCTTCTTTCCTCCTCTTTTGGGTAGGCCATATCTGGTTCGGTTAAGACCAAACACAAGTCTGGTGCATACTTCTTCCTCTTCTAGATCCTTGGAGTTGAAGAAATGTTATGCCTTGGTACAGAGCACTTCCTCAGTGCTGAACCCAAAAAAGAAGAAAACATCGGAACCAACATCAAAATCATCGACCCAGAAGCATGCTTCGGAGCCTATTTTCTGTTTCATATGTACAGACTCCATTGTCAGCACCAGAACAATTGGCTTCCCTTTCTTTTACTTCACTTCCTAGGACTCCGTATTTACCTTCAGTGGACCCTTTTGCTGACAGACCACCATCTCCATTTTTAGACAGATCAAGGTCCCCCTTGGTGGCTTCCATCCATTCTTCCGGGAGTCTGACTGAAATTGACATGGAAAAGTTGGTGATGAAATTTTTTCGGGCCCAAGGTATATCAGGTTCTCAGTCAGTGCCTACTCCTTCAGGACAGGCACCAACACCTTCCACTCCCTCTTCCATTCCTCCTTCTCTAGCTGGTACTGTAGAGTCCTTGCTTCCAAGCCTTCCGAGACCGACAGAGTCTGTTCCAAATATATCCTTCTCTTCACAATGGACGATTGCCTTGAGCACTTAGGTTGTGTCGGAACTGGAGTCTTTTTGGGGCCGCATCTTGACTGTCGGTTCCAAGTCATTGGGGTCTGCTCACTTTTTATCGGAGCTGTCTCAGCATCTTGATAAATCGACACGAACGAGTCTGGCTTCAGTCTGGAGGGGGACCTCATTGGTATGGGGGGGAGCTTCAGCACTGATTTTTTTCACATTCAGTTCTGGAGCATCTCTTCTCTTCTGGCAGGTCTGTCTTTGAGGCCATGAAGAGGGCATTGGTTACTTCTAGGACCACATTGGTCCATTCCTTCTTGGAGTCTCCATCCCTGACTGCTAGAGCCCAGAGCCTCAACCAACTCCTCCACAGGGTCAATGAGTACTGCAACATCAGGTCACCCCTTCTTTTTCCAAAATCTCCTCAGACATTTCCACTTAGGAGGTCCCTTGTTAGAAATCGTGTAAGAGGAAACACTTGGACTCCCCAGAGGAGTCCGTCACAGAAGATATGGATTTCGATGAGGAAAAAGGGTTCCCTAGATCACCTTCTGATCCTGTAAATACTTAAACAGAGAGGTGGTTGGAAGTCCCTAAACCTTTTGACTAAGAAATCCATGTACCTGCAGGCTTTCGGTACCCGCCCATTTACTTCTTGGGTGTCTCCACCCACCGAAGAGCACCTTAAATTGATCTCTAGTTGAGTATGGAAGGTCCCTGATACTACTCTACTAATCCCCAAGAGACCATACAAAATCAATAACCCTGGAGAATAAACCCTTCCGGACAAAGGGAGTTCCTATAAATGTCATGGTGGGGAGTGGCTGATACTAAGAAGGAACGAACAGAAAAGAGTTCCTCTAACCGTCCCACAACAAAGAGTCATGGATGATAGATAGATGTGGAAAGTAAGTTTATGCTTCTTCGACCTTTGCCCTATCGTCCTTGACCTACCTGGCATACTTCACTAGATTACAGAGGCCTGATAAGGGAGCTGTCAGATACTGTCTAAGGAGCTGTGTCTGAAGAGGTACAAGAATCAGTTACCTCTCGCCTGGCTACTTTGACATCCATTTCCAATTCTTCCATTTGGTTCATTTCACTTGTAGCCGAGGAATGACAAGAGCAGCGGATTCAAGCATTTCCATAAGGAGGCACACCTGGATGCATTTGTGTGATTTTTGTGGAGCCCTTCAAGTCCTCGTTTGTCAGTGCACCTTTTGACGGCTCTTCCCTATGTGGCACGACTGTACACTTTAACTAGGTGTGAGAAGGATGGGAAAACACTTTCAGCTATCAGAGTAAGTTTAAGTTTTTCCACTTCTCAGAGGTCCTTCTCTAGAAACCAATGAGGAGCTGGCAAAATGTGTTTCAGAAAATTCCAAGGGTCTTTCAAGACTACACCTAGTGAAGGTTCCCTCAAGGGCAGGGGGGGGCAATAATAGAAGACGCTGCCCTTGCTGCAGAAGTGGCCCACAACATCAGGGTTTCAGGTGTACCTTCTTTGGGAAACCCTTCCAGCGCTCATGAATGGAGACCTGATTGTCCACCTCTGAAGGTAATCGGGGTCGCTTATCCCTGCATCTAAATGTTTAGCAAGAAATCACCTCTGATACTTGGGTGCAGAGGATCATTTCCAGAAGCTATCTTTTTTCCTTTTCCCTTTCTCCTCCCTGTTCAAAGAAATTTCTCATTGTTCCACCCAGTAAGAGGGAACAGGCAGCAATGTAGATTCAAAAGCTGCTAGAAAGAGTCATCCGAGAAGTTCCACCAGACCAAAGAGAATCCATATTTTACTCAAGATTCTTTTTAGTGCCAAAAAAGACAGGGTACTGGAGACCAGTTTTGGATCTCTGCAAACTGAACAAGTCAGTTCAAAAAACAAAATTTCAGATGGTCATGGTTGTCCATTCTTCCGTTTTTAGGAAAGGGTAACTGGATATGCTGTATAGATCTTCAGGATGCGTACTACCTGATAAAGATGGACAGACACTCCTGGAGATTCCTTTGCTTCTGGCTGGGAGCCAGTCATTACCATTTCAGAGTTCTGCCCTTTGGTCTTACCACAGCCCCCAGGGTGTTCATCAAATGCATGGCAGTAGTATGGCAGTAGTAGCAGCTTACTTAAGACTTTGAGGATTTAGGGTGTTTCCGTATTTAGATGACTGACTCATTTCCACTACTACCAGGCAACTACTACTGACAGCAAAACAGGACGTTTGGCATGTATGCAACCATCTAGGCATCACATTAAACTTCAAAACATCGTTGCTGGAACCACCACAAAGTCTGACCTTTATAGGAGCTCTGTTGGACACAAGAACCTCCATTGCTTCACTTCCCTGTCTCGATTGGAAACTATCCAGAATCAGATACATATATTACTCAAGCATTGGGTTCAAGAGACTGCTACCTTAACTTTTGTCCCCCTAACCAGGTTAAACATGACAGTTTTACAGTGGCTTTCTGCAACTCAATGGTCTATCCTTCAGCATCCTTTGTCTACGCCAGTCTTGATCACCAGTACATGCAAAAGAGGTCTTCTTTGGTGGATTTATTCAAAACAGGCCTTTCAAGGAATTCCATTTATTCCCCTTCATTCCAAGGGCACAGCGACCTCGTATGCTTCCCATCTTGGGTTTGGGGGGGGGCATTGTCAAGGAAGGAGCATCCAAGCGACTTGGTCCCCATTAGAGGCCAATCTCCATATAAACGTTTTGGAAATGAGAGCAGTGCTATTGGCATTGCAAACACTCCAGAACTCCTTCGTCTAGGGATGATTGCGATTCAGACAGACAACAAACAAGGGAACCAGATCTTACCCATTGTGCCGAGAAGCTCTCCGAGTGTGGCAGTGGGCAATCTCATCCAACTGCTTTCTGATTGCAATGCATATTCCAGGGACGTCAAATGTGATAACAGACAAATTGAGCAAGTGTATACTTCATAGTCATGAGTTGATCCCTCAATCCAAAAGTGTCAGAAATGACTTTCTACACATGGGGCCAGCCTTGCTGCGACCTTTTTGCTTCCCATCTGAGCAACAAATGCATCAGCTACTTTGCCCTCATCCTCCATTTGGCCCCAAGTCTCCGTTATGCCTTTCCTCTGACCCTCTTAACTCCCAGATTTCTTCAGAAAGCAGCCAAGTTGAAGAGCAAATTCATCCTCATTGTCCTTTTTGCCCTTGTCAGATTTGGTTCCCCTTCCTTTGGCTTCATCTGATACAACAGCCTTGGATTCTGGATCCAACCCTGGACCTCCTGTTACATCTGATGGGCATGTTACCCAGACATTACAACTCTCAAGCTGACAGCTTGGTATCTCCAATTCGATTAGTGGCCAGGCATGATGTGCTCTCCTTACCAGTCAGATACATACTTTTGTTGTCCCAAAAAACATCTACACACAACCTTTATGCAAGTAAGTGGAAGAGGTTTGTTCATTGGGCATTTGTACATCACCTTGATCCTTTTTCAGCAGCTAGTCACAAAATTCTTAATTTTCTTCCTTCCATTTTCAGTGATTGTGCCTCCACTTCTACAGTTAGTCCAGCTGGTTGCCATTTCTGATTTTCACAATGGTTTCCATGGTTCATCTGTAGCTTCACATAGGCTTTGTAAAGCTTTTTTAAAAGGTGCGCTTCTCCTAAAGCCTCCTTACAAGGACCCTATTCCTCTTTGGGACCTTAATTGATGCTGCAAGCTCTAACGCAGCCTCCCTTTAAGACTGCCTCTAGATGTGATCTAAAGTTTCTTTCCTGGAAAACTATTTTTCTGGTAGTCATCACCTCGGCTAGACGAATTTTGGAAATCCAGGCACTTTCATCAAGACCACCATATTTGATATTCCATAAGGATAGAGTGACACTCAGAACCAACCCATTCTTTCTACCTAAGGCTGTTTTGGAAGCCAACCTAAATCAATGCAGTAACCTTCCAGTGTTCTTTCCAAAGTTCTCTAACAAGGGGAGTACTCTTTACATCTGTTACAGTGGATATAAAAAGTTTACACACCCCTGTTAAAATGCCAGATTTCTGTGATATTAAAAAAATGAGACCACAATAAATCATTTAAAAACTTTTTCCACCTTTAATGTGACCTATGACCTGTACAATTCATTATTCTTGGGTAGGAGTCTTATCAGCATGGCACATCTTGACTTGGCAATATTTGCCCACTCTTCCTTGCAAAAGCACTCCAAATCTGTCAGATTGCGAGGGCATCTCTTGTGCACAGCCCTCTTCAGGTCACCCCACAGATTTCCTATTGGATTTAGGTCTGGGCTCTGGCTGGGCCATTCTAAAACTTTAATTTTCTTCTGGTGAAGCCATTCTTTTGTTGATTTGGATGTATGCTTGGGGTCATTGCCATGCTGAAATGTGAACTTCTTCTTCATCTTCAGCTTTCTAGCAGATGCCTGAAGATTTTGGGCCAAAAGTGACTGGTATTTGGAACGGTTCATAATTCCCTCCACCTTGACTAAAACCCCAGTTCCAGCTGAAGAAAAGCAACCCCAAAGCATGATACTGCCACAACCATGCTTCACCGTGACGGTGGTGTTCTTTTGGTGATGTGAAGTGTTGTTTTTGCTCCAAACATACCTTTTGGAATTGTGGCCAAAATGTTCAACCTTGGTCTCATCAGACCATAACACATTTTCCCACATGCTTTTGGGAGACTTGATATATTGTTTACCAAAATTTAGCTGGGCCTGTATGTTTTTCTGTGTAAGAAAAGGCATCCGTCTTGCAACCCTACCCCATAGCCCAGACATATGGAGAATACAGGAGATTATTGTCACATGTAGTACAGAAGGGTCTATATTAGATCACCGAACGCTTATAAAAGCGAACAGTGATTAAGCGACCCTATGTAAGCAAAAGCTTACAATGTCGAAGTGTCAGAACAGTGATTTTTTTTCCAAGGGGGGAAAAAAAAACACTGTTCCAACAACAAAAATAAATAAATAAAAAATTTCAAACATTACATTAAGTGGGGGACTGCACCCCCCACACCTCTGCTACTTAAATATACCAACTCCGTGACTGCACTGCAGTGTTGAAAATGGCAAATTACCGAAGCGGCCCAGTGAATTCTTTCCCAGGGAAAGAATTCACTTAACAGCCACTTCGATATTTTGCGTTTTCAGCCTTTTAAGTTTGACCAAAACGCATTTAAAGAATGCGTCTTTGGTCTTCTAATATATACTCGAACGCAACCAGTACTTGCCCGAAATTCCTGCAGCTCCTTCACTGTTGCTGTAGGTCTCTTGGCAGCCTCCCTGATCAGTTTTCATCTTGTCTTTTCATCAATTTTGGAGGGACGTCCAGTTCTTTGCAACGTCATTGTTGTCCCATATTTTTCCACTTTTTGGTGACTGCCTTCACTGTGTTCCATGGTATATCCAATGCTGTGGAAATGTTTTTGTACCCGTCTCCTGACTGATACCTTTCAACAATGTGATCCTTTTGATGCTTTGTAAGCTCTCTGCAAACCGTGGCTTTTGGTGTAGCAGGCAACTGAGTAGATGTCATGAAAATCCTAGGACAGAAAACTTAAGTTGGGGTTAATCAGAGTCTCTTTAATTGATGCCAGGTGTGTACCCGAAAGACTGAAGGTTGTAATTAAATCAAAAGGTGCTTCAACAAAGTATTAGTTTAAGGGTGTGCACACTTATGCAACCACCTTATTGTACATTTTTTACATTTTTTCCCCCTAACAGATTTGTTTGTTTTTCAATTGAATTGTACAAGTTATAGGTCACATTAAAGGTAGGAAAAGTTTTGAAATGATTTGCTGTAGTCTCATTTTTTATTTCAAAAGCCTGGCATTTTAGCAGGGGTCTGTAAACTTTTTATATACACTATAGATGTTTACAGGCAACTGAGATTCTACCTCGACAGGGCCAGGGACATCAGGAAGTCTGATCAGCTGTTTATCTCCTTTTCACATATAAAGTTGGGACAACCTGTGAACAAAGTAAATCTAGGTAAGTGGATTTCAGACTGTATTTCCTTTGTTTATAGAACAAGGGGTACTTCTTTACCTGTGCCACAGAAAGCACATTCAACTAGAGTGGTAGCTACTTCTGCTGTCTTCCATTCAAGAGCTTCCATGGATGACATCTGCGCAGCTGCAACTTGGACATCTTCCCACACCTTTGTTACTCATTACAAGTTAGATATGGTTTTTAGGGGAAGAGCATCATTTGGTTCTGTGTAGCTCAGGAATATCCTTTCTTGACTGCGCTCTGGATTCTAAGTAGCTGGGGACTCTGTCCCACAGGTTGATGATAGGATGAAGATTGACAACTTCAGATAAAGAAGTTATGTCTTACCATAACATTCCATCTGAATTGTCATTCTTCATCTGTCATCAACTCCCCTTCCTCCTTCCCCCTGAGATATTTCCTGGAAGAATGGGCATTTACCCAAGAGTTTCCTTTTGGAATATAATTCTATTCCAGGTGTGGTCTCTCTCATTACTTTTACGTATTTTATTCTCTCATCAGCAAACTCGATCTAAGGTTATCTACCCTAAGCATTATGAGTCAGGGATGTGCTCGAGAGTTTTTGGAGTCCATGAACTGTAGAAATCGCTGAGTTGGTTCCGAAGGATCGGAACCAAACCCACAGGTTGATGGCAGATGAAGATGGACAACTCAGATGACATGTTATGTTAAGACATAACTTTTTTTTTTTTTCAACGACATTTCTCATTAGGAGATTCAAAGCAACCATTTGAAGAGAAACACATTCAATCCTTCCCTCAACACTACCCTACAGGTGTTTAGCAAATCATGTGAAGATGATTTAAGAGCGAAAGTGAGGCACAAACCTAAAAGTTGCAGTTTGTCTGGACTCGAAAGAGCAGACTTACATGACTTGTCCAACAATAGAGAAGTTAGAGTCATGAAGGCAGATAAAGACAGCATGTTGGTTTTGATGAACAACACAGATTATCAGCAGGCGATTTTTGATTTATTAAAAGACTGGTCCTGTTATATGGAAGCTAATATGGACAACATCATTAGAAGTTTGGGACATTAGATACTATTTTGCTTGACATGTTTACCCAAGGAAGCTTCGATTATGATATTATGTTTCTCACTGTTGAAAATTTCCAAATTGCCTGTTTTTGGGATTCCCAAAGTTCACAAAGACTATAATAAACTTCCACTTAGACTGATAGTTTCTGCTGCCTTTTCAAACACTGAACTGATTTCTGTCTTTCTAGACCACATTCTCATTCCTGTTGTTCAGAGCTCACAGTATTATCTTCATGATCAGTTGCATCTTCTTGAACTGTTGAATGCGTTTAACCATACTGGATTGTCTTTCAAGTTTGCATCTTTGGATGTGGTTTCTTTGTACACCAGTATCAGACAGGAGTTAGGTGTTGAGTACATACGGGAATATTTGAGTACTTTTACAGATTTTGATAGTAACAAAGTCAATACCATTTGTTCACTGCTGGATTTGATTTTAGATAACAATTACTTTGTTTTTACTAATAGGTTTTTCAAGTAGACTTCTGGAGTTGCAGTGGGGGCCCAGGTGGCCCCAGTCTTTGCTAAATTGATGATGGCCATGTGGGCGCAGAAACATCTTAAGCATCTTCTTTTTGAAAAAAAATTGTTCTATTATAGATATATAGATGACCTCCTTTTCTTGTGGAAATGTAGTCTGGAAGACTTCCAAATTTATGTTGGTTACCTGAACAACACTGCAGAATTTTAAAAAATTACCATCTGTGGCTTCACCGAGTCTCTGAACTTTTTGGATATTTTACTATCCTTTAATTCTACGAATGGGCTCTTAGAAAGCAAGGTTTGCCATAAGGAGACAATTGTCAACCAGTATCCTCACAGGGAAAGTCTACACCCTGTGCACATGAAGAGAGGAGTGGTGAAAAGCCAGCTCATGAGACTGAGTAGGCTCATCACCATCAAAGTGGTTTTCACTGAAGTCATGGCAAAATTGAGAGCATTTTTCAGCAGCAGAGGTTATGATCATCATTGACTAATTTGGAAAATGAAGTAATCACTCTTAGACAAACTAAAGCACGTCTCATTCTAACTGGTTGTCATCCTTCGACCAATTGTGACACTGTAGTACATGACAGCACTAGCAACTGTCTCCCAGTGGCCAAAAATTCACCTTTCCCCAGACTGGCATTCCCATACCTATTTCTAACAATATGTGGAAGATTAAAATGTGTTTTCTGTGACAGCTGGAAAATTATTGTGGGTAACATGGATTTAGTTAAGGTTTTTGGAGAAAAGCCAAATTTCATGTTCAAGAAGATGCGCAACTTTAAAACACTGTTAGAACATAGCAAATGTGTTTCTAATTCCATGACCAAATTCACATTTGATACCTTTAGTTGTGGTAATTGTAAGACTTTTAAGTAATTCGACTTCTGTGACCTTCAAACATGTAGATCAGACTGTTTTTGCCAGGGCAAATTTTGACTGCACTTTTAAGTATGTTGTCTATGCAGCCCTATGTGATTCTTGAGATTTTTTTTATAGGAAAAAGTATCAGATCTTTGAATAGAAGGATATATGAGCACTCTTTAGCTATTCGTAAAAAAGATTTTCGAAATACTTTAGCTAAGCGTGCAACATTGTGTGTTGACTTCAGAAAGTTCACATTTTCAGTGTTGGATTACATTCAAGCTCACATGTTCACTGGGGACTTTAATACATTTTTTAGAGTACCATGAGTCACTATGGCGGATTAGACTTAAGGTTGATTGCCTTTGTGGTTTAAACAAATGTATTAATATTAAATGCTTTTTGCAAGCCGGAGACTATAGTTGGATAGTGTCAATTAGGTTTTTCATTCTAACCCATTTTTTGGCTCTTTCAATATAAGCAGGATGTCTTCTTTAAGCATTTGTCTTTCAGTGTTTTCAAGGCACAATTGAAGTGTTACAATGTAATTAGTTTTGCATCCTATTGGATACTTTGTATCATGTGATTTTAGGCAGATTTTTTAAAAGCTTTTTGTATTCTTGGATTTCTCAAGTTCTGCAGTATTAAATAGAACGAAAGCGCTAAATCTTTCATTGTCCGGTGCCCTGTCATGGTTTGTGTCTCTTTTACCTAGTTTAAATGTTTGTATTTACCGCACCCAGTGTCTTCAGTCTTGTAACTCTATTAAAGAAATAATGTTTCAGGTGAATTAAAATTTGTGCAGATTTTTGAACAGACAAAATGTTTAATTTTTGATTAATTTCACAATCTGCCAGGACTTGAACCTTTCTTAATGGCAATTAGTAAGAATGCTTTAAGATGCCATTGCCTACCTTATGAAGCACAGATTGACAGAACATCAGTTTGCTTATATGACAGGTTTCCGAGTACAATGCAGTTTTAAAGCTTAAACATCAAGCTACTGTGCATCAGCTACCAACTTGTAACATTAATTGCCTTTTACAAACTGTGCTTTTGTACGTCACAAAATACAGTAGCTAACAGTCATGCTCTTTAACAGGGCTTATAATAGGTTTCCAGCTTCCTTAACTTCAGGAATGAGTTAAGAAGCTGCTATCTAAATTAACAATTCAAATTGCCCTGTTTTAATTGCCTCACACTGATTACCTGAGACACTAGATTGATAGAATTAATTATATTCTTTTACTTAAAAGGTAATTCAAACAGGTTTTGGAAACGGAACAGAGAAAAACAAAGTATTACATATAGTAGCTTGTTTAGACAAAGTCTGTGCACAGTAGCATTTACTTTGAATAGAAACTGCAGTTTACATCCACAAATTTTTGAAATTAGTTCTAGTAGCTAAATGCAATTTCATATCTCTGGCAAAATAGTTTTAAACCATTCCAGATGCAGATTAGTTTTTCACCAGCTTCACAATAATTGCTGTCTTATGCTATAGTATAAGTAAATATGTAAGCGTATATTATAATATTAAATTAGGTCTACAAGACAGTGGTGCGACCAGTACTACAGTATGGTACAGAAACCTGGGCAGTAAAGGCAGAGCAGTTGTAGAAGGTAGAGGAAATGGAAATGAAGTGCCTGAGAAGAGTGGTAGGATGCACTCTGTGGGACAGACGAAGAAATGAGCACATAAGAGCAGAATCCAAAGTAGCTCCAATTAAAGAAAAGGTCAAAGATAACAGATTACAGTGGTTTAGGCATGTGCAGAAAAGCAGAAGACAATCTGGTGAAGATGATTTGGGACAGACCGGAAGAAGGCAAGAGGAAACGAGGGCAGCCAGTAAAGAGGTGGATGGACTATGTGAAAGAAGATTTGTGACAGTCAGGCATAAGTGTCGAAGAAGGCAGGAGTGTGGCACTGAATCGAGAGAGATGGTGACAGTTAATATGATTCCCCGACCCCATATAGAAAATGTGAAAACGGGAGGCTGATGATGATGATGATGATTATGCTGAAGGGCACACAAAATACCAGCATTTTTACAGATCAGCACATTTGAGATGCATCTCTGCTGCCTAAAGTGTACGGAAGATGCAATATTCACTGTGTTGTAACAATTGGAAATTGTCCTGTTAAGTATTCTATTGTGGGTTCATGTTGTTAATGTTTTTTAGCAGACATATGATGCCATTATGATGAGATATTCTTTGTCCTGAATACCTGAATGTTACTCTGATATTGTGCTGAGATTTGATGATGGGTTTTTTGTCCTTCTCCACATTAACTACCCACAAAGTTGTCCTAATCAAACAGCAGAAGGGATCATTGCTTCATCCCAACCTGTCATCCCTAAATCCAAGCTTATGGATAATAGGATTCTGATCCCTTTCAGGCACAGATTCTCTAAGGACATGCTTCAGATTCCCCAAGGGGCAAGGAGATCTACCACTCAACAATCCTATGGAGCCAAATGGAAGATATTTTCTACATGGTGTCATAGAAACTGTCATGAGCCCAAAATGTCAGAGAATGTTCTTCATGCTTCACTGTTGCAGTCCTGACTTCTGTGATTTCCTGCAGTGGAAGCCCTTGGGCAGCCCAACTACCAGAGTAAAAATCTCCCTCAACCAAATACTGGTGGACACCATACCCTGACATCAGTACGCTTTGGTATAAAGTGAGCCAGCTGATGCCATGACATTAGTCTTTTCTTGCTGTCGGTGCCTGAAGCATTGTTTCAGTGCATTGGTCGGTCCGCACCAGAGAGAATTCTTCAAAAGCTAAGTACCCTGTTGGAGAACTTTTTCTTGCTTGAACTCAAGTTAGATAAGGTTAACAAGTGTCTCCACTGTGGTAAGCATATCCCACACTGAGAGTTTCATATGTTTTGCCACCTGTCTAGGCCTGGATCATAACGTCCCTAGTTGCCGTTTTTGCATCCATTTCAATTCTAGAACTATCAGGCATAGGGCAGAAATCTTAGCTAGGCATCTTAGTCTACCTCCTTGGCATCATTTGATGGCATCTGCCAGTTGTCCCAAGATTGAGCTCCCTGAGTGTAAGAAGGACAAGGAAAAACACCCAAGCTTAGGGCTTCTGATGATGGCCATTCACCTTCTGCCAGTCCCTCAAGGCTTGTAATTGCTGAGGAAGGAAAGGCACTTTTGTAGCCTCCTTCTGCAACCAAGGTGGTGATGCAGGCCTCTTGTCAAGACCCTTACAGAGTCTGACATGCTGTTGGGTCCCCACAACTTCTACACAGGCCTTGGCTTTCGGTTCGTTGGTCGGATCAGGAGTTGCAAAGCAAACCTTAGCTTCAGACGAACAATCTTGTAACAGCAATGTTCCTTCCAGGTGTCAGCCTGCATCAGTTCTGCCTTACAAAAGACTGGTGTCAGGACTGTGGATGTACCTAGTCCCAAGGTAAAAGATACTCCTAAGAAGGGTTCTACCTCAGGTCCTATGCCTGGGTCTACCAGCTTCCACTAAGTAGGTTATCAACAAGACCTGGTCAGGTTAGCTGAGGACCTTATTTCCTTAAGTCAGAGCTAGGCAACCCCCTTTGGAGTCTTCTCCAGGGAAAAACAAGAGAATCCTACCCTGAAGTTTTCTCTGAACTTCCTGATTCAGATGAGGATTCTGACAAGGAGGAGTCTGTCTTTGAGGCAGGACCATTCCTTACTTATTTTGAAGATTCAGATTCTGAGGAGTATCTGCCTTCAGCTTCACCCCCTGAAGACATCACTTTTGGGGAAACACCCCATGCCATAAGATAACATTTCCAGTGGGAGGCACAGAAATACCCACAATGTAAAAAGAAGGTTAGGGGTTCTTTGACCTTCTGGAACACAAACCTTTGGCTATTCCTTCTGTATTTAAGGTGATAGAGGATGTTTTTATAGACACTTCCCCGAATCTAGATTATCTGCCTCCAGCCCCTCGAAAACCAGACAGGTTTTACAGAGTGCTGGACCTGCATAAATACCTCTTCAAAAACCCCTCTGCTGACCCAGAGGTTGTCACTCCTGGTCCCAAGGGAGCAAGAGTCATTTCTTCAAAGAACCCTTTACCTACTGACAAAGAAAGCAGGGCCCTTGATAGGTTTGAAAAGAAATCTACACTTCTGCTACCTTAGCCATGAGGGCCCTTAACTGCAAGTTTCATTTGATAAAATGCCAACAAAGTATTTTAGATAAAATGAAGCAAAAGATATCCTCCCTGGAGGACAAGAACATTTCTAAGAAATTGTTGGACCTTTGCCATTCCAGCTCCCAGGTGGCTAGGCACTCATTAAACTGCAGCTGTGAAGCTATGGAGGTCTCTAGCTGAGCTGCTGTATCTGTTTCTGTCATTAGAAGACATGCTTGGCTTATGAAACAGACCCTACCAGACCACGTCATATTTAAACTTCTAGATGCACCCTTTGGTAAGGACTTCCTTTTTGGGCCAAAGGCTGAGGCTGTCCAAAAAAAAAAAAAAAGGTGGAAGGTACAGCAAAATCTATGCAAACTGTCAGGGACTTCCTCCAAGTTCAACTTACTAGGTTTAATAGGAATTTTCCCAGCAAACACTGGACCTTTCCATCTCAATCAAAAAATGGCCAGAAGGACACCTTGTAGAGAAAGGCCTCAAAGGCAACATCAGTCGCAAAATCCCAGGCAGTGGTTTTCAGGAACCCCCCCAGGCAGGCGAGTTCTAGGCCACAGGGCCCTGTCAGAGAGCAGCAGTGATGTTTTCCTTTTCACTACCCACCCCTTCTCCCTCTCCAGAAAAGATAGGAGGAAGACTAGGAAGAAGACTATCCCTGTTCAAAGAAAACTGGTCCCTCATTACGTCAGGCAAGTGGGTTCTGAAAGTTATCTCAGACAGCTACAAGGTCACTTTCAAAGAGTCATTAAGATACTGAGGTTAGCTGGAGGGTGCATGGCTTGGATGGAAAGCTGAAAGCAGCAGAGTTCTTGAGCTCTGCAGTCTTCACTTTTTCCTGACCGGATGTTTCATTTAATTTCACCAACAATGATCCAAAACTACTAAAATCAGATTCTGGAAGTTTTAAGCTACAAGATGGTGTAATTTTTAAGCTTAAATTTTCATATTTTCCTGTCAAGCTTTCAAATAGAAGAGACATTGAAACCACATTCACATAGGAAGATGAGCAGCTCCAAATTTTCTCAGCAAGAAACTCCATTGAAGAAATACAGGCAATCCTTCCTACAGTTAAAGATTTGGTGGGTAAAATAGACAAATTCAAATTAAAAGTGGACAATATAAAAGAAGATACCACCAAACAAATAACCTTAATAAATGAAGTCCTTAAACAACAAACTACCCAGATTGCTGCTTTGGAAGATTCTGTAACATATATAGACTACAGGTTAAAATAGAGAGAGGAAAACTGACTTTCTTCTTCAAGAAGACACCAGACTCATTGAAAAGATAGATGACACTGAGTATAGAACCAGGAGAAACAATATAAGAATCTATGGCATCCCCGTGCAGATGGTGGGGGACAATATGATTAATTTCCTGACTTCTTGGATTCCTAAAATCCAAAACCTACCTGAAGCACTACCCTTCAGGGTAGAAAGGGCACACAGGTCTTTAACTACATCTTCTGTATCTAGTAAAAACAGCCGTCCAGGATCTGCTAATGTAAAATTGATCTCCACTCAAGACAAAGACCTTGTTTTAAGAACTGCCTGGTCCCTTGCTCCATTATAAATTGGTGACCAAACTATCAGGTTTGATGACGACTTTTCATCCTCATATTCCCAACAAGAATAAGACTATCCCTGCCAGACGAAAAGAAAACTTTTGTCTCTCTTGAAGAGGCATCCACATTTGTCCAAACAAAGAACATTTTAAGACAACCTGAACCCATGGATTCTTCAATGAACTTAAAGACAAGCTTCAAAAAATGAATGGACGATTAAAGAAAAAGGAAACCCAGAGACAAATGGTTATTCATAACTTCACATTTCATGCAAGTTTTTGTTTTCTCCCTTCTAATGTGGAATCATATACAGAAGGTAATGTAACTTTTTCTCTCTCCTATTATCTTTTCCACAACAATGCTAACTTTATTAATATATAGTACTCAAAATTCAAGTAAATCAAAATGTTATCCAACTGCAAACTATTTTATACTTTTATCGTATATACATGGCATAGTACTAGTGATATGGTATAAAATTACTCACTCATTTCAAATATTTATATGCATTTCTTTTATTTCCTATACTTATTTATTCATGTATGTGCCTCCCCTTTCTGTTTTAGTCCTAGTGTCATAGTATTTAATCACTGCAGGGGAGTGAAATGCTTATGTGTTGCTTTCAAGTATTTAAAAAAGTGGTGACATTTTATTATTATATATACATTTACTACTTAACTGAACTTCTGCAATGTGCTCCATTTAGCTAATTTATCTTACACCTGCGTATGGTTGGGAATTTGGAGCCTTTATTTTAAATGTTCATTTTTACAAGTTATGCTTAAAAGCTTCACTTCACTAGAAAATCAATCGGTTAATCAATTTATCTTAGTCTGTTTAGATAAAAACATTTAAGAAATTGTATACTGCTTCATGTTCTTAGTTCATGCATACATGGTATATTAAATTGAATTTTTCCTTTTGTATGTTTTTAATGTACATGCAGTTTCCTTTCTCCTTGCTATTAACCTGCAGTAGCTAGGAATTCCAATAGATGTCAAGAGAGGGTTAGTTTGTGGCTTCTATGAGAGGTATAGTAAGCCTGTATTTCATTTATCCATGCAGAAGGCTGTTAAAATACAGATGTCCTTCATGGATGCATCTGCAGTCATAACAAGTGGGTTGTCCTGTCGTCAGGCAGCCCTTCAGTCGGCCGGATTCCAAAGTCCGGTCCGCTTCGCTGATGTCGCACTCCACCCGACGTCATCTCTGTTGGTCTTCGGGTATAAAGGCATCAGCCGACGCCATTTTCCTCAGTCTTTCTTGCCGCGTGGCGCCCGAAGCAGAAGCTGTTCGCAAGTGCCGGTCGGTCGGATCCAGAGATTACTTCTACCGAATACTATCAAGACTTCTAAAGCTAAGTACCCGCTGGGGACTCTTTCTTGCCTCAGCCGATGTCAGAAAAAGTTAACAATTGTTTAAACTGTGGGAAACAAATACCTCATAAAGATTTCCACTCTTACTGTCTGCCTTGTTTAGGCCCAGCCCACGACGTAGCAGCCTGTTCGGCCTGTGCTTCTTTCAACCGGCGAACGCTTAGGCCGGTCGGAGTTTGCAGAACAGTTTTTCGGTTCTGATTTTGCATACATTATGCCGCCGGATCCTCCGACTACCCAATCTAAAAACGCAAAGATAAAGACCGACACTCGCGGTCCGCTGTTTCGCCAAACCATGGTCAAGCAAACAAGGAGTGTCTCGGTTTCGGAACCGAAAACTGAACAAAGTACAGCTGAACCTATTCCTACAACTGAGGCCCCTGCTACAACTCTTGAATCGACTTCAGAAATTTTAACCACCACGGTGGTTGACTTATCAGACACCATCCCCTTGGATGTTTCTACCCCAGCACGTGGTGCTGCTAGGCCTCCAGCAGCCATGTCCATTAAGGCCTTCGCCAGGGCTAAAGCAGCCAAGACTACTAAAACAGTGCCTGTTAAACCACCCACATCCAGGCCCTCTTCTAGTTCTCAAATGCTTACTTTGGCAGAAGATTTAATTTCTTTAATTAGAGAATCTCAATCTCACCCAGACAGGGCCTCTCAGCCCCCAGAGAAGAGACCTAGGGCAGAGCCCCCCGAGCCAGTGTCCTCTGATGATTCTGCTGATGAATCAGACATAACTGACCAGCCAGAGGCTCCCTTGTCCAATTTTGAAGATTCTGATGCTGAAGAATCCATCCCAGCTGCTTCCCCACCAGAAGAATTCTCCTTTGGGGAAACCTTGCATGCCATGCTAGAACAGTTCCAATGGCAGCAACAGGATTTTTCAGACTCCAGAAAAGACTTAGGACTTTTCTGCACCTCCCACAGCACAGGCCCTTAGCCATACCCCTGTTCTCTGTGGTGGATGATGCTTTCAATGATGTTTGCCCACCCAGATTCTTACCCCCAGCCCCTGCCAAACCAGACAGATTTTACAGGGTGCCAGATACTCATCACCACCTTTACAAGGCTCCACTTGCAGACCCAGAAACTATATCCCAGGGCCCCAAGGCAGTAGCCGCGGCTATAGCTAAAAACCCTATTCCTTCTGAAAGGGAAGCAAGGTCATTAGACAGATGGGGTAAAAAGGTCTACACTTCAGCTACTCTCTCAGCTAGAGCTTTAAACTGTCAGTTTCACATGATACAATACCAAGAGTTAATGCTGGATCAGTTAACTAAAAAACTAACCACTGATGAATCTCTTGATAAGAAATATGTATTAGAGATGGTAAATAACATACAACAGGTTAGCAACCATTCCTTAAAATGTGGCTATGATGCACTGGAGGCTTCATTTAGATCAGCCATGACAGGCACAGTGATAAGAAGGCATGCATGGCTAAAGGAACAAGCTTTACCGGATCATGTTAAAGCTAAGTTGCTAGATGCTCCTATGGACAAGACAAGTTTGTTTGGTACATCTGCCCAGCAGGTTATGAAGAAAATGGAAGAAAAGGCAAAATCTGTTCAAACTGTTAAAGATTTCTTGCAGGTTCAACCCCCAAGGTTTAGCAGGAACTGGCCTGCCAAAAATTGGTCCTTTCCTGACTCCACAAAATTTCAAAGGGACAGGAATAGACGTTCCAGAGGCAGAAACCAATCCAGAGGAGGTGCCTACAGAGGAAGACAGTGGCAAGGTAACAACAGAGGCACAGACACAGCCACTGCCACTACATCAACACAACCACAGTGACTTAACCCTAAATCCGCCTACCAGGGAACAAATAGCAGCTCCTCTAGGCGGAAAGTTAACCTTATTTTCAAAGAACTGGCACTACATAACAAAGGACAAGTGGATTTTACAAACCATAGATCAAGGTTACCGGTTTCACTTCCACACTTTTCCAGTCAAAAGAGGAATGCCAAATCTACCTCCAAATCAAAAAACAGAGGCTCTACGCCAGATAATGGAGTTAGCAAACATGAGAGCTGTGGAAAGTGCCAACAGCAGAGCAAGGAAAGGGTTCTACCCAGACTATTCGTAGTACCAAGAAAGGAAAAAGGTTGGAGACCAATTCTCGACCTGTCCACCTTAAATACATACATCATTGTCCCAAAATTCAAAATGCTGACCCTACAGCAACTTCTTCCCATGCTGGGCAAGGAGTCTTGGCTGGTAACTCTAGATCTCAAGGAGGCATACCTGCACGTCCCCATTCGGACAAGGAAAAACACCCAAGCTTAGGGCTTCTGATGATGGCCATTCACCTTCTGCCAGTCCCTCAAGGCTTGTAATTGCTGAGGAAGGAAAGGCACTTTTGTAGCCTCCTTCTGCAACCAAGGTGGTGATGCAGGCCTCTTGTCAAGACCCTTACAGAGTCTGACATGCTGTTGGGTCCCCACAACTTCTACACAGGCCTTGGCTTTCGGTTCGTTGGTCGGATCAGGAGTTGCAAAGCAAACCTTAGCTTCAGACGAACAATCTTGTAACAGCAGTGTTCCTTCCAGGTGTCAGCCTGCATCAGTTCTGCCTTACAAAAGACTGGTGTCAGGACTGTGGATGTACCTAGTCCCAAGGTAAAAGATATTCCTAAGAAGGGTTCTACCTCAGGTCCTATGCCTGGGTCTACCAGCTTCCACTAAGTAGGTTATCAACAAGACCTGGTCAGGTTAGCTGAGGACCTTATTTCCTTAAGTCAGAGCTAGGCAACCCCCTTTGGAGTCTTCTCCAGGGAAAAACAAGAGAATCCTACCCTGAGGTTTTCTCTGAACTTCCTGATTCAGATGAGGATTCTGACAAGGAGGAGTCTGTCTTTGAGGCAGGACCATTCCTTACTTATTTTGAAGATTCAGATTCTGAGGAGTATCTGCCTTCAGCTTCACCCCCTGAAGACAACACTTTTGGGGAAACACCCCATGCCATAAGATAACATTTCCAGTGGGAGGCACAGAAATACCCACAATGTAAAAAGAAGGTTAGGGGTTCTTTGACCTTCTGGAACACAAACCTTTGGCTATTCCTTCTGTATTTAAGGTGATAGAGGATGTTTTTATAGACACTTCCCCGAATCTAGATTATCTGCCTCCAGCCCCTCGAAAACCAGACAGGTTTTACAGAGTGCTGGACCTGCATAAATACCTCTTCAAAAACCCCTCTGCTGACCCAGAGGTTGTCACTCCTGGTCCCAAGGGAGCAAGAGTCATTTCTTCAAAGAACCCTTTACCTACTGACAAAGAAAGCAGGGCCCTTGATAGGTTTGAAAAGAAATCTACACTTCTGCTACCTTAGCCATGAGGGCCCTTAACTGCAAGTTTCATTTGATAAAATGCCAACAAAGTATTTTAGATAAAATGAAGCAAAAGATATCCTCCCTGGAGGACAAGAACATTTCTAAGAAATTGTTGGACCTTTGCCATTCCAGCTCCCAGGTGGCTAGGCACTCATTAAACTGCAGCTGTGAAGCTATGGAGGTCTCTAGCTGAGCTGCTGTATCTGTTTCTGTCATTAGAAGACATGCTTGGCTTATGAAACAGACCCTACCAGACCACGTCATATTTAAACTTCTAGATGCACCCTTTGGTAAGGACTTCCTTTTTGGGCCAAAGGCTGAGGCTGTCCAAAAAAAAAAGGTGGAAGGTACAGCAAAATCTATGCAAACTGTCAGGGACTTCCTCCAAGTTCAACTTACTAGGTTTAATAGGAATTTTCCCAGCAAACACTGGATCTTTCCATCTCAATCAAAAAATGGCCAGAAGGACACCTTGTAGAGAAAGGCCTCAAAGGCAACATCAGTCGCAAAATCCCAGGCAGTGGTTTTCAGGAACACCCCCCCCCCCCCCAGGCAGGTGAGTTCTAGGCCACAGGGCCCTGTCAGAGAGCAGCAGTGATTTTTTCCTTTTCACTACCCACCCCTTCTCCTTCTCCAGAACAGATAGAAGGAAGACTAGGAAGAAGACTATCCCTGTTCAAAAAAAAAATCTGGCCCCCTCATTACTTCAGACAAATGGGTTCTGAAGGTTATCTCAGACAGCTACAAGGTCACTTTCAAAGAGTCATTAAGATACTGAGGTTAGCTGGAGGGTGCATGGCTTGGATGAAAAGCTGAAAGCAGCAGAGTTCTTGAGCTCTGCAGTCTTCACTTTTCCTGTCCGGATGTTTCATTTAATTTCACCAACAATGATCCAAAACTACTAAAATCAGATTCTGGAAGTTTTAAGCTACAAGATGGTGTAATTTTTAAGCTTAAATTTTCATATTTTCCTGTCAAGCTTTCAAATAGAAGAGACATTGAAACCACATTCACATAGGAAGATGAGCAGCTCCAAATTTTCTCAGCAAGAAACTCCATTGAAGAAATACAGGCAATCCTTCCTACAGTTAAAGATTTGGTGGGTAAAATAGACAAATTCAAATTAAAAGTGGACAATATAAAGAAGATACCACCAAACAAATAACCTTAATAAATGAAGTCCTTAAACAACAAACTACCCAGATTGCTGCTTTGGAAGATTCTGTAACATATATAGACTACAGGTTAAAATAGAGAGAGGAAAACTGACTTTCTTCTTCAAGAAGACACCAGACTCATTGAAAAGATAGATGACACTGAGTATAGAACCAGGAGAAACAATATAAGAATCTATGGCATCCCTGCAGATGGTGGGGGACAATATGATTAATTTCCTGACTTCTTGGATTCCTAAAATCCAAAACCTACCTGAAGCACTACCCTTCAGGATAGAAAGGGCACACAGGTCTTTAACTACATCTTCTGTATCTAGTAAAAACAGCCGTCCAGGATCTGCTAATGTAAAATTGATCTCCACTCAAGACAAAGACCTTGTTTTAAGAACTGTCTGGTCCCTTGCTCCATTATAAATTGGTGACCAAACTATCAGGTTTGATGACGACTTTTCATCCTCATATTCCCAACAAGAATAAGACTATCCCTGCCAGACGAAAAGAAAACTTTTGTCTCTCTCGAAGAGGCATCCACATTTGTCCAAACAAAGAACATTTTAAGACAACCTGAACCCATGGATTCTTCAATGAACTTAAAGACAAGCTTCAAAAATGAATGGACGATTAAAGAAAAAAGGAAACCCAGAGACAAATGGTTATACATAACTTCACATTTCATGCAAGTTTTTGTTTTCTCCCTTCTAATGTGGAATCATATACAGAAGGTAATGTAACTTTTCTCTCTCCTATTATCTTTTCCACAACAATGCTAACTTTATTAATATATAGTACTCAAAATTCAAGTAAATCAAAATGTTATCCAACTGCAAACTGTTTTATACTTTTATCGTATATACATGGCATAGTACTAGTGATATGGTATAAAATTACTCACTCATTTCAAATATTTATATGCATTTCTTTTATTTCCTATACTTATTTATTCATGTATGTGCCTCCCCTTTCTGTTTTAGTCCTAGTGTCATAGTATTTAATCACTGCAGGGGAGTGAAATGCTTATGTGTTGCTTTCAAGTATTTAAAAAAGTGGTGACATTTTATTATTATATATACATTTACTACTTAACTGAACTTCTGCAATGTGCTCCATTTAGCTAATTTATCTTACACCCAAGTGTATGGTTGGGAATTTGGAGCCTTTATTTTAAATGTTCATTTTTACAAGTTATGCTTAAAAGCTTCACTTCACTAGAAAATCGGTTAATCAATTTATCTTAGTCTGTTTAGATAAAAACATTTAAGAAACTGTATACTGCTTCATGTTCTTAGTTCATGCATACATGGTATATTAAATTGAATTTTTCCTTTTGTATGTTTTTAATGTACATGCAGTTTCCTTTCTGCTTGCTATTAACCTGCAGTAGCTAGGAATTCCAATAGATGTCAAGTGAGGGTTAGTTTGTGGCTTCTATGAGAGGTATAGTAAGCCTGTATTTCATTTATCCATGCAGAAGGCTGTTAAAATACAGTTTTATTGTTTTCAAATTTAGAGTTTTTAAATTGTCCATAACAGTTTTTAAAAAAATGTATTTGTCATAATGAATCAAGTAAAGCACTTTACAGTTTGTTATAATAGCAGTCTCCATCAAATGATCATATTTAACATTATGCCTATTAATGTCAGTGGGTTGAACAACCTCATGAAAAGGAGGAGTGTCAACAAATATTTAATGCTACATAAAGCAGACTTTGCATTCATTCAGGAATCTCACTTAGTAACAGAAGAGCTAAACAAATTAACCTCTAAGGATTGTAAGATTTTGATAAGTTCAAACTACAACCAGAAGAGAAGAGGTGTCCTAATTTTACACAGAAAATCAATGAGAATTCCAGAAATAGTTAACTAATACTCAAGCAATGATGGTATGCTTGCTTTAGTCATACTAAAACTAGATAAAAAGATGTATACTTTTGCAAACACCTACTGGATACCAGGTATTGGGACTAAAACTGAAAAAAACATTTAGACACCATAACATTAAAGTCTAAAGGTGAGTTACTATTAGCAGGTGATTTTAATTGTATCGTGTCCTCCACTGATACTACAAGCTCCAAAGCCCTTCAAGATGTCCCCTGTTGCCATGCACTTGTACATTATAAAAGACAAAAACCTAATCGACATTGATGGTATAAAAATATTATCCTCCCCGAAATATTTTCACTACTCTTGCAGATTTGGCACTCAAGACCAACATGGACAAAGTCTTTGTAACCAGTTTGTTACTGGCCAAAATTGATAATGTAGTGCTGACATCATGCCCTGTATCTGACCACAATGGTATCACCTTCAAAGTAACACTTGATACTGACCCCTTAAACTTCTCCCAAAGACTACCTACTTATCCAGTAACAGTACAAGGATTTAAAGAATGATTTCTAGATGAAATAAAGCTGTACCTAGATGTCAATAATAATGGAGAGGTTTCAGATATTATCCTATGGCACACTTTAAAGGTAGTCTTACATGGTAAAGTCAAAAGTTGGTACATAAATAAAAGGAAAGAGTGGGATGAAAAACTGGTAGACATATAAAAAGAAATTGATTAAAATTTACAACAAATGACAAATCTGCATTAGCTGTCATATGTAAACTGAACAAGGAATATCAGGATATCATACAGCATAAAATGTCAATAAATCTGAAAAAAATCAGATTACAATCATACTCAATTAATCCCAAGAGTATGCACAGGATTGGGATTAGACCTAAACATTTAAATGAAAAAAGTCATATAAAAGAAACAATATACATTAGAAATAATCAGACTGTCAACGTTGCAGATCTAAAAAATATTTTATGCTTTAAAAACCATTGCAAGAATATTAATAATAACTCGTCTACAAGTAAAAACAAAAGTATAGACAACTTTTGGTACTTGCGTATTCTTGCAACGACTTTATATACATATAATTTACATTGTGTTTATGCAGCAAACTGTGGAGTTTTTTTTTTTTTTTTTATTTCACTCAGTTACATGAAAATGTCGCCACGGAAAAAGCTCTTGCTATACTGTCTTTGTTTATTGCAGTTTTTTTTAACAGTATATCTAAAGTAGACTTTCAGCAGTGCCTTTTATAGGTGATGCAGTACAGCAGCTACCACCTTTAAAATATGAAGGGAGGCACTGTTACAATTTCAGCAGTGTGGGAGTGTATGCTATTCCACATATCAATATCATCTGTTCATGAGGGTTGTCACGGTTAGGGGTTGCCACAGAGGAACTCCGGTCCGCTAGTGATTTTCAGTGGATTTTACGGTGCCGAGTTGCCAGCCCGACACCCAACCTTCAAAGAAGGCACACCTATTCATGCACGCACCTAGCTGCATGTCTTTAAATGTCCTACGACCACGGGGAGGACATGCATACTCAACACAGAAGGCGCTCCAGCCGAGAATTGAACGGGAGAATCTCTTGCTGTGAGGCGACAGTGCTAACCACTGCACCACCGTGGCCCCAGGGTTGTTTTAATAATAATTTTAGTAAATATGCCATTACAAATGCAACATAAACCGCACAGACTGATCAGCTGTGAATATATAATGGGTGCACAGTCCATTCCACATGACAGTAGTCATTAGCGAATGAACATAAACTGTAGAAGACATGTAAACCTGTTTTGAAATTCCTCCTAATGCTGTACAGTCTGCATCTTTACTGTTTATGCAGTTGCTGCAAAGTAAACAAGACCAGAAAATGTTCTTATTGTAAACAAATCACTTACGTTTCCTTCCTTTTATTCTACACTGAAAAACAAATGACAGCAAATGAAGTACAGGCACAGACATCCTATTTGTTTTCAATACCTTACACATTTACATATTCCTTTTTTTTGGCACGGGAAGGACTTGGAAAACAGCTGCTTCTCCTGTTCTGAATGTGGTTATGATAATACACAAGTACCTAACTTTCTTGCTAATAATATTCAAAAGAAGCTTTCCAAACACAGTATTAATAACCTAGATAAACCCTTTTCCTTTAAAGAATTAAAGGAACAAATAAAAAATCTTAAGACAAGAAAAGGCACTGGGGCTGGAAGGTCTAATTCCGAAATTTTACAGACTCTTACCTGATGTTGTTGTTTGTCTTTCGGCTTTTTCCCAGTAAGGGGTTGCAACAGCAGAACTCCAGTCCGCTAATGATTGGCAGTAGATTTTTACGAAACGCCGAGGTGCCAGCTCGATGCCCAACCTTCAACGAAGGAACACCCATTTATGCACGCATGTCTTTCGAACGCTACCCAACTGCGGGGAGCACATGCAAACTCCACACAGAAGGCACTCCCAAGCCAAGCCAAGAATCGAACAGGAGAACTTCTTGCTGTGAGGTAACAACGCTACCGATAACATCTTGAAAATCTTACTCAGTGCATTCCAGGAAGTTAAAACTACAGCAAACATCCCTCCCTCATGGAAATATTCTAACATCTGTCCCATCTTAAAATCAAATAAAGAGCCCAACCTTTGCAGATCACACAGGTAAATTTCTTTACTTAACATTGATTACAAGATATTCATGTCAATCTTGGCAGACAGATTAAATACTATTCTTTCAATATTAATTCATGAAGACTAAACCAGGTTTATCAAAAACCGAAAGGTACAAGACAATGTAATTAGATTACTGCCCTTAACTTAAAAAAAAAAAAAAAATGAGCTTTCTATTTTAAGCCTTGATATAGATAAAGCTTTTGACTCCCTGAGTTGGCCATATCTGTTTAAAGCTCTGCAGAAGTACAATTTCTCCCAAAACTTTATTAGGATTAATTAAAAAAACGATATGAAAATTCCATAGCGTATGTAAAGATTGGATCTTGTCTATCTAGCCCATTCAAAATATTAAGAGGTACTAAATAGGGATACCCCCTCTCCCCATTGCTCTTTGCCCTGGTTATTGAGCCTCTTGCCTCTTGCAAATTATGTTAGAAATAATAACCACGTTAAAGGATATAAAGTGTAAGACAGATTATCCCCCAAGATGCAACTGTTTGCTGATGACCTACTAATAACTTCTAATGATATTGAAAATTCAGTAGATCACCTATTACAAAATCTAGACTATTTTGCAAACATCTCTGGTCTAAAATTCAATCACAACAAAACTCAGGCACTTATAATGAATAAAAGTGGTACTATGAAACTTAGATCAAAAAGAGGCGTAAACTGGGAGGGCACGTGTATTAAATATTTAGGTATCATTATTGAATGTAATTATAAAAAATCACTCTGATCTAATTACCAGCAACTTATAAACTCCAATTACAAGTCTAACTGACAGAACAGACTCTTTTTCACATATGAAGACAGACTGATTTTAATCAAAATTGTACTGTTACCTAAAATCTTACTCGTTGGCCAAGCTGTAATAATCCCCCCACCTGCCAAAATTAAACAGAAAATTAATAACTTAGTCAACTTCCTTTGGTATCCCAAAAAAACAAGAATTTCTCTACTCTGCCACACCACAAGCTGGGATGAAGGGAGATGTAGGGTTTCCAAATATTGATTTTTATTTAAACTCTACATTTAGTAACCTAGTGTTGCTTTGGAATAATACTGCTTTTACATCATATTGGAAGTCAGTACATGAAACCTTACTTCTTAATAGTAATAGGATATTGCTTGAACCATATACTCAAATACATACAAACATCTTGATATGGATTTTAAAAATATACATTCAAAGTGAAAAGTCAAAACTTGTTCTTACACCTTTTACAAACCAAATATTGCTGTTGTTTAAAAAGCTTATGTTTTCTAATCAGTTAAGAATATATTAATCATGTTTCCTGTTGCCTACACAAATGAATGTTTGATATCTTTTGATACTCAGAAAATGTTATAATTTAAGAAGGGTGACCTGTTATGTTGGAATCAATTTCTCTCAGCTAATAAAATAAGTTATGTAGACTATTTGATCAGCAGATATAGTTTGCAAAATTGCAGTTGGCTGGATATCCAAACTTGTAAGGATTTTATGCATACTAAGCTTGTACTCTGAGGCATACAGTAAGAGTAACTTAAAAATCTTGGATTTTATATCAGCAGTTATTAATAGCTCACCCAAGAACATACTTTATACATACTGTTATTTATAAAATTTTCAGAAATTATTTTGACAAAACAGATGTTTCTTTATGGAATTTTTCAAGGGAAGTTAGTAAACAAGTAATGTGACATTGTTCAATCTCACCGTTTGTTCTTACCCACGGGTTTGGAGCCGATCCTCGGCTCCGAGTCGGCCCCATCACAAGCTCTGCATCTAAGAGAAGCTCGAGACTCAGTATGTATCCCATGATCCTCTCTGCTATCCCTCAGATCTAGTTTGCCGCTGCAGCTGATTGCATCGAGAGAGCCCGGGCCAGTAAAAACTTTCTATTTTTTTCACTAAATTAGTTTCTTAAAATCTTTTTGCTAGATATATATAGACAGGTTTAGTGTGTGTGTGCATGTTTAAACAGGTTTTGTTACCTTTAGAGGCTGCATATAAATAATCTTAGGGCTTAGGCCTTAGGCCTAAAATTTCTGTCAAGGCTCTGGCAGTTAGTTTTAGTAGAACTTTTGTAAAGTTTTTTTACTAGTATTTAACCACTTAATATTGTGTGCAGTGTTTCATATTTACTCATAATATATAGATATATTTACATAGTTAAATTAGGACTATTATACTTATTAGTAACCTAGGCTTATAGAGTTGTTAACATAATCCTTTCCTTGCTTGGCAAGTTGCTTTATGTCAAATGTCTGAAAAAGCTAAATCCGGATTTAAAAGGTGCCAATGTTGACAAAAGATGTCCATCACCGACAATCATGCTTCCTGCGTCTACTGTCTTGGCCCTCTCCACCTGCAGGAGGATTGTTCTATTTGCCACTCCTTCAGTGGAAGGGTCATGATGGAAAGGCGCAGGAAGCTGATAGACAGAGGCTTAATCAAGCCAGACTTCTTGGAAGCCTTGGAGAAGGCTGACCAAACTTCTAGGTCTTCGAAGGGGTTGAAGACATCGAAGGTGTCGGAGCCCAGGTCCTCAGCTCCGAGCACCTCTTCCAAAGCTCGTTCACCGGCTCCACAGACCTCGGGGCCGGGCATCGAACGATTATCTTTGATCGAGCCCCAGGTCTTGGAACCGGTGTCGGAGCTGCCTCCACCATCGATTCTTCCATCGGTGCCGTCTTCGGCCCCTTCGACCCATTCTTCCAGGCCTTTATCCGAAACTGACGTGAACAGTGTGGTGCAGAAGCTTATGGAGAACACGGCTCTGTCCAAGCTAATTGCGGTTTCATCCCAATTGGTGTCGAAACAGGAAGCCCTGTGTCTCCGACGGATCCTCCTTCGAGACCTATCCAGTCTTTGGAGCCGGGAGAAGATGAACCGATGATAGTGGAATCCTCGGTGCCGAAGCCTTCCACTGTGCGATCGGCACCGCTGACTTCGACGCCTTTGGAGCCTGTCGAGGAGTCGCAGAGCTGACTGTCTCTCCTTGGTTCTGGGGCCGAGAGCCGTACCGAATTTTCGGTCCCGACTCTCCCCCTCGGGGCCTCGGCGCAGATCAGTTCGGCTCCGTCCTCTGGGTCGGAGCCCCTGGTTCCGGTGTCTGGGAGGCTTCCCGGTTCTTCGGATCCAGAAGATTCCTCTGCCCGGGGGTCAGGGGCTTTCGATCTTATGAGGAAGGTCTTGTCCGAGAAGACATCTATGTCATCGGAGTCATCTTCTCCTTCCCCTAAAGGGCCACGTTCTACTTCTGTACCCGCGATCCCTCCCAAGCGTAGAGTCCCAACACCTCAGCTAGCCCCAGAGGTTGTCCCCTGTTCCTCGGAGGCTTCACCAGATGCCTCCTCTGATGAGGTTCCGAGGAAAAGATTGTGCAAGAGGAGGCACATTGATTCCCCACAGGAATCTCTAACATCTAACACCGATTTGGATGAGGCAGAGGGGTCCCCACGTTCCCCCTCTGAGGATGTCTCATTTGCTGACATCCTGGAGATCTTAAGACAGAGGGGTGATTGGCAGTCACTTGCCCCCACTGAAGACAAATCGGTGTTGCTGAAGTCGTTTGGGGCTCAACCTTCTACCTCCTGGGTGACCCCGCCCTTCGACGAGCTAATGGACCTGATAACTTGAAGGGCGTGGGAGACACCAGACACAGTGGAACCAGTGCCTCGGAGAACGAACAAGTACATTACCGCCCCCCAGGACAAGACTTGTCTTACCAAAGGAGTCCCAGTCGATGCTATGGTGGTAGCGGCAGCCACGAAAAAGGAAATGTCCGAAGCATCTTCCTCTGTCCATCATCCTAATAAGGATTCTAGGACTATGGACAGGTATGGGAAGCACGTATTTAGCTCAGCGACCTTTTCCATCCGTTCGCTGAACTACCTGACGCATTTTACGCGACTTCAGAGAGATCTCATTAAAGAGCTGGGAGATACCCTCCAGGGTAATACAGATGCTGCTGTCTCGGACAAAGTGACAGCACAGCTGAACACCCTCACTTCAATAGTCAACTCGTCCATGAGGCTCATCTCATATGCGGCCGAAGGTTCGAGTAGGGCTGCAGCCTCAGCGATTGCTCTACGTAGACAATCCTGGATGCGGCTGTGCTCCTTTGCGGAAGCCTTTAAGTCTTCCTTTGCCAACGCCCCCTTTGATGGTGCCACCTTGTTTGGGCCCAAAGTAAAGGAGACTCTCACTCCGTGCGAGCTAGAAAGTAAGACCCTGTCTTCCGTAGGGGTCCGTTTTTCCGCTCTGACTAGACCATACCCCAAAGGGCAAAGAGGTGGAAAAATGTAGTTCCATAAGGCTCAGGGATCTTACCAGGCCACACAGAGTGATGCCCCCTCCAGAGGCAGAAGGGGGGAGAAATGGAAGACGCCACCCAGGCGGCAGAAGAGGTCCGCAGCATCAGGGCGACAGGGATACTGTCCCTGGGAATCCTTTCCAGCACTCCTGAGTGGAGGCCCAACTGTCCTACTTTGGAGGCAGTCGGGGGTCGCTTGGCTTTGTACCCAGAGGCCTGGCTAAACCTTACCTCAGATTCTTGGGTACAAAGCATAGTAACCAGAGGATACAACATTCCTTTTATGTCCACCCCCCCCCCGCACAAAAGAGATTTCCAGATGTTCCACCCCATCTGCGAGATCCAGCAGCCTTAGAAATTACAAAGCTGCTTGAAAAAAGAGTCATCCAACCAGTCCCGGCAGACCAGAGAGGGTCCAAAACTTACTCAAGGTTCTTTTTAGTTCCAAAAAAGACAGGGGACTGGAGACCAATATTGGATCTCAGCAAACTCAACTCCTTCATGAGGAAGGAAAAGTTCCGGATGGTCACGCTACAATCGATCCTTCCCTTTATACAGAAGGACGACTGGATGTGCTCAATAGATCTCCAGGATGCATACTACCACATCAAAATGGCCAGAGCGTCCAGAGATTACCTGCGCTTCCGGCTGGGGGCCAGTCATTTCCAATTTCGAGCGCTGCCCTTTGGTCTCACCTCAGCCCCCTGGGTGTTCACCAAATGCATGGCAGTAGTAGCGTCTCACCTGAGATGACTAGGATTCCGGGTGTTTCCGTATCTGGACGACTGGCTCCTTACCGCTACCACCGAGCATCGTCTTGTACAAGCCAGGGACTACACACTCAGCCTCTGTTCCCATTTAGGACTTTCAATCAACTTTGAAAGGTCTACCTTATCGCCCTCACAGTGTATCTCATTTATAGGGGCAGAGTTGGATATAACAGCAACGGTAATAAAGCTTCCCCTGATAAGGGTGTCAACTCTCAGGGATCAGATCGCTATTCTCCTACAGAGCAGAAAAGTTCCCGCCGCACAAGTGTTGAAAGTCCTAGGCCTGATGGCGGCTTCTCTTATTGCAGATCCTCTGGGCAGGATGTACATGAGGATCCTACAGTGGCTGCTCTTCGCGCAGTGGTCGTTCCAGGAACTCCCCTTGTCACACAACATATTGATCACGGAGTCCTGCAAGCGGGATCTTCAGTGGTGGATGAACAGTCAAGATCTGACAATAGGTCGTCCCTTTGTCCTGCCCAGCCCTATAGCCACCATAACCACAGACGCTTCCCTGATGGGGTGGAGGGGGCTTTTTCAGGGAAGAACAGTCCAAGGAGAATGGTCCAAAACAGAGTACAATCTGCACATCAATGTCCTGGAGTTGAGAGCAGTGTTTCTGGCGTTGCAACACTTTCACGAATCTTTGCCTCTGGGAACAATAGCAGTTCAGACGGACAATATGTCATTGGTGTGGTACATAAACAAACAAGGCGGAACCAGGTCTTACCCGTTATGCAGAGAGACCTTGAGAATTTGGCAATGGGCTGCGTCCACGGGTCGCTTTCTGATAGCAACGCACATCCCGGGGTCATCCAACGTCATTGCGGACAGGCTGAGCAGAGCCATCCTGTTACCACACGAGTGGTCCCTGAAAATTCAAGTGGCGGAAAAGATTTTCCACAGATGGGGCCAGCCTTGCTGCGATCTATTTGCATCCCCTTTGAATGCCAAATGCAGAAGCTACTTTGCCCTACTTCCCCCTCTGGGGAGTGTCCCCAGGGACGCTCTAGTGCACGATTGCTCCCCAGGTCTCCTGTACACATTTCCCCCTGTTCCTCCAATACCCAAATTTCTTCAGAAAGCCAGGACAGGACGATCATCCTCATAGCACCGTTTTGCCCTCGACAGATCTGGTTTCCCTTCCTTCGATCCCATCAGATAGAGGAACCTTGGATTCTGGACCCGGTGCCAGACCTATTGACTCACTCGTCGGGAGTTCCTCATCCATCCCTTCAATCCCTCAAATTGACAGCTTGGCTGCTCCGCTTCCCTGTTTAGCCAGGTCGAACCTTTTGTCCTCTGCAGTACAACACATTCTAATTTCTTCTCATAAAGCCTCCACCAGAAAGCTATACAGGAGCAAATGGAAGCGCTTTGTGTGTTGGGCATCAGATCACGGTATTGATCCTCTGGTAGCCCCGATACACAAAATATTGGAATTCTTATCCATTCTTTTTCATGAAGGGGCTTCTACATCCACCATAAAAGTACAGTTAGCGGCCATAACTAACTACCATGTAGGTGAAGGTGGTTCCTCTATTATGTCTCGCAGGCTTTGTAAGGCCTTCATGAAGGGTACTTTCCACCTTTGCCCACCCATTCGAGAGCCAATTTTCCCATGGAACCTAAACTTGATGTTGTCCCAGCTTATGCTAGTGCCCTTCGAACCTGCGTCATCGTGTCCGCTTAAGTTTTTGTCATGGAAGACCCTTTTTCTTATTGCTGTTACCTCAGCTCGAAGAATTCCGGAGCTACAGGCCTTGTCAGTGAGACCACCTTACATGATTTTCCATCCAGACAGAGTTTCCTTACGCACAAACCCGTCATTTCTCCCCAAAGTCTGTTCTGTGTTAAATATTAACCAATCTATAGAACTCCCTACGTTTTTCAAAACCATTCAAATAAATTGGAATACAATTTGCACAAATTGGATGTTCATAGGCAACTGAGATTTTACCTAGACAGAACTAAAGCTTACAGGAAGTCTGAGCAGATGTTTGTGTCTTTCGCAGACAGTAGGAAAGGCATGGCGGTATCAAAGGTACCTTATCCAAGTGGCTATCAGAGTGCATTAATTTTGTTCATTCAGCTGCTAATCAACCACTACCGTTCAAACCTAAGGCTCATTCTACTAGGGCCATTTCTACTTCTTTAGCCCATGCAGCTCACTTACTGTTGGACACTATTTGTGCAGCAGCAACGTGGGCAAAGCCTCATACATTTATCAAGCATTACAAGGTGGACAAGGCCTCTAAAGACAGGACTTCCTTTGGTTCCACTGTGCTCAGGAACGTTCTTCTGTGAGTCACCCAGGGTAACGGAGCTAGGGACGCTTCCCGTTTGTAAGAACAAACGACGAGATTGAACAATGTCACATAAAGAAGTTATGTCTTACCATAACGTTCCATGTGAATTGTTCATCTCGCCTTTGTTCTTACATTCCCTCCCTCCTTCCCCCACCACATTCTGGAAGAACTGGTATGACTAGGGTTTGATTGGTCTATTCCTGAATCAGTTACAATATCCTCTCATTGCTAGATTGCATTCCATCCTTACACATATATGTGTTGTAGTTCCAATGTCTCATTGCTTGGTGTGTGATTGCGTAGGCGTTAGACGCAGTTGGTATTAGAGCGAGATAGTTTCTTGCAGACTAAATCTGAGGGATAGCAGAGAGGATCATGGGATACATACTGAGTCTCGAGCTTCTCTTAGATGCAGAGCTTGTGATGTGGCCGACTCGGAGCCGAGGATCGGCTCCGAACCCGTGTGTAAGAACAAAGGCGAGATGAACAATTCACATGGAACGTTATGGTAAGACATAACTTCTTTTTCTCAGAAAAAGATAAAAAACTTTGTTTACAGTCTGTGAAGGAATCCACATCTTCCCTGTTCTGGCGTGTATACACATGGAAATTTGTACATAGATGCCCCCCCCACATGCACACACACACACACACACACACACACACACACACACACACACACACAGGCTAGCAATAATGTACAAGAAAGTTGAAATGCTGAAGATGTGGACACCTTGATGCTGACTGGATGCATATGGTTGTTAATTGCAAAACAATTTTCCCATTTTGGTTAGACTTTAAATATCTTTGTAAAGCTCTGTGGAATGACAACTGTATAATTTCTGACTCCCTTATCCTTTTCAGTGTTCCTGTTCCTGAAGTCCTTCCTAAAAACCAAACATTTTTACTATGGCCTATCCTCTCTATAGCAAGGAAAATTGCTACTAAAAAGTGGAAATCCCAATCTACTCCTGTCTTTAAACTTGAGTTTATTCATCTTGTGACATACATTTGTAAGAATGAGATTGGTCCTATAAAAGCAAGGACTGATAACTCATTTAATTCTTCTTCTTCTTTTGGCTTTTCCCGGTTAGGGGTCACCACAGCGGATCACCTGTCCGCTCATGATTGGCAGTAGAGTTGTAAGGTGTCGTTGCCAGCCCGGCCCCCAACCTTCCACGGAAGGCGCACACATGTACGCACTCACGCCTAGGGCCAATTTTAGAGTGTCCAGTCCACCTACAGCATGTCTTTGGGATGTGGGAGGAAACTGGAGCATTCGGAGGAAACCCACGCGACCACAGGAAGGACATATAGACTCCTCACAGAAGGCACCCCAGCCCAGGATCGAACCGAAGAACCTCTTGCTGTGAGGTGACAACGATAACTGCTGCACCACCATGGCCGCCCAACATAACTCATTGAATTGCTTGGACAAAATTGTCTAAACATAACTCATTTAATTGCTTGGACAAAATTGTCTAATCTGTTTGAGAAGTGTTCAGTGTTCTATGTATATTGCTTTTTTAATTGTTATTGACATTGTATATAGTTTATTTGTTTTTTCTTGTTACCGGTGGTACAGCGGTAGCATTGTTGCCTCACAGCAAGAGGTTCTCCTGTTCGATTCTCGGCTGAAGTGCCTTCTGAGTGGAGTCTGCATGTCCTCCCTGCGGTCGAGTGGCCTCCGAAAGACATGCGTGAACGGGTGTCGGGCTGGCAATTCGGCACCATAAAAATCTACTGCCAATCATTAGCGGACCGGAGTTCCGCTGTGGCGACCCCTAACCGACAAAAGCCGAAAAGACAAACAACAACTATGCTCTTAAGTTATGTTATAAAATGAATAAAAACATTTTTGGGAGGAAAAGATACTGAGGTTACGTGGATGTTCCGCAAAGTCAAAGAGCAAAGGCCCTTTCTTAGATTCATAGCTTATGCTTACATGGCTCAGTGGAATTTAAAATGTTAACTCTCCAAAAACTTCTTCCCATGTTAACCCATCAGGCCTTAATGGTCACCTTAGACATAAAAGATGCTTACTTCCACATTCCTATAGAGTAATCCTGCAGAAGTTTTCTTTGTTTCAGAGTAGGTACCAGTCACTTTCAGTTCTCTGCACTGTCCTTTGGCTTGTCTTCTGCTTTCAGGGTCTTCACAGAGTGTTTAGCTCCTGTGATTGCCTTCTGCAGAACAAGAGGGGATCCCAGTTAAACCTTATCTAGATGACTGCTTCATTCAAGGAATGAGTCAGTCAAAGCTCCTCAAGGATCTGGCCTTTACTCAGAACCTTACCTTCTTGGGGTTTACCTTAAATCTTCACAAATTCAACACAGACCCATCCCCCAGGATAGTTTTTGTGGGGGCTCTTCTGTATTCCTCCCTTCAAAAGGCCTTCTTCCCTCCAGAAAAGGTATCCTCCTTGACTCATTGCTTTCAAAACATTATGCAGAGACAATGCCTCTCTGCTAGGAAATTCCTCAGAACATAAAACAACATAGCATCTTTTATCCTCATGATCCCGCTGGCCAGGCTACACATGAAGAAGCTCCAGTGGTACCTCAAAAACATGTGGTGCTACCATTCACAGTCCCTGGAGACAGAAATTCAGCTGATCTGTTGCCTCAGGGAGAAATTTGCATGTTGGACAAGGGTATGTGCCCAGAACCTGGGTCTCCCCTTCAGGTTCATCCCTCAGGGCCAAACTTTGACCAGAGATGTTTCAGAGACAGCCTAGGGGATTCTTTTCCAACACCTTCAATCCAAGGGCAGATGGGAAGATCAGTTCAGACACATGCACATAAATTGGAAAGAACTGATGGCAGTGCAAAAAGGCTTATTGCCTTTCAAAGATGAGTGGAAACCAGGGTCCTGCTTGTCAAAACAGACACCACAGACATGTGGTACATAAGCAAGGATGGTCTGGGAGACAGCTCACTCTCTGCGGTTGCACTTCATGGCACAGTACCTCCCAGGGATCAAAACAGTCTAGCAGATTATCTCTGCAGGAACGTGATGGTCTCCACAAGTGGCGTCTGTATTGGGAAACATTTTTCAGCATAGCCCAGAAATGGGGCTGCCCACAGATGGACCTTTTTGCCACCAAAGAAAATGCTCAACTGAAAAGATTCTGTTCCAGGAGCAAACTACCCACATCCTAGAGGACAAATGTTTTTTTCTTTCCTTTGGGTCAACCTGTTCCTTTATGCGTATCCTCCCCTGCCAAGGATCCTCCTAAAAATCAGGGAAGATTACCCAAGAGTCATCCTGATAGCTCCAGACTGGCCCAGGCAGCACTGGTATCCTCTTCTACTAAGTTTATCCAATGAAAATCTGTGGCAGTACCTCAGAGAGTGGACCTTCTGAATCAGGACAAGGGGAGGTTTGTGCATCTCAACCAACAGGCTCTCAAACTCTCATCCTGGATAATTCCCAGAAGACTACTTTGAGCACAATCTAAGCAGACAAGTTCAAAACATTCTCAAAGAGGCTAGAAGGCCTGGTACTAGGAAGTCATACTCAGCCAAGTGGATAAGATTCTCCATTTGGTGTTAGCAATAAGGCATCAATCCTAACTCAGCCAATATATCTGCCATTTTAGATTACCTGGTTACCCTGGTGGACAGAGACCTATCCTTCCATCAAAATTCAGACCTCTGCCATTTCAGCTCACATCCCTACTATTCCTCCCCTCATTTCCCACTGCTTGATGAAACAATTCCTTAGGGGAGTGATTCACATCAGACCAACAAAGAGACAACCCACACCTATTTTATTTATTTATTTGCAGTTTGTTTGCCAGGATGGTCCATTGGGCCACAAGGAGCCCGTTTTCAATGGAGTCATAGGGAGAAAAGCTCCAGAATAATACAAGAAATAAAATACTAAATACAAATACAGTGATAGAAGATACAAGATTACAAATTAGATAATTACAAAATATGAGAGAATTTGCAAAGTACATAGTAATAAGTTGCAGTGTAGTGGCATTAGAAGGAGCAATTATTATGATGCAAGATCAATTCATTATAAGCAAATACAGTTCTTGTATAAATCTGATGGTTCCTACTGCTATTGCTAGGAGTTATAGAAACTATAGGAGTTTATTTACAGATATGATAGCTTGTGGGGAGTGAGAAAGGTAAGGGAAGCTATGTAGGATGAGAACAAGAGCATTCCCACTGTGAAGTTAGGCATGAGTGAAATAAGGTTTTGAAGACAGAGAGACTGTTAGTGGTACGGATGAAAGGTGGGAGAGAATTCCAGTGGCGTGCTAGAGAGAAGAATAGAAGATGTTTGCCTTATGGATGGGCGGGTTTATGCACTTCTGTTAGGTTTTGGAAGTTAGATCTTAGACATCTATTAGGTCGATGCATTTGGAAGGCAGAGGCGAGGGAGGGGCAGAGAGAGGGGCTAAAAATAATTGTGTGTGCTTGGATAAGTTGATTATAGGTGAGATAACTGGGTAGCTCAAGCCATTTCAGTTGATGTAGGGAAATACAGTGATGGATAGAGGATCTCTGGCCAGTTGCAAATTTTAATATTTTGTAGTAGCAGGGGGAGAGTTTTGACTTGAGGGAAGATTGTGGACTAGTAAGGATAGAGGCACCATGTAGGAGGGAAGGGAATAAGGTAAGTAGTAGCGAGAGCAAGCCTGGTGGAAGGAGAGATGTAGCGGTTGTGGCAATAAAGTAAGCCAAGTTTCTTATGTGTTTTTTTGATATTTACTTGTACATGGCTATCAAACTTTAGCTGATCGTCGATGAGGACTCCTAATAGTTTTGCAGTGGGAACTATTTTAAGAAGTGTATTATTTTGGCTATTGATAGAGAATGAACTTTAGTCAAAGGTGATGGTTTTAGAAGGGGTAAATATCATTAGCTTAGTCTTGATTGCATTGAGTGCCAGATGGTTGTCTAGTATCCATTGTTCAGTAGAAGAGAAGGCGTCCTGGGTTAATTTTGCTAGTGAGGAAGTAGAGGTAGCAGAGCAGTTTATTGCTGAGTCATCGGCATATTGGATGAGGTTAGTGTTAGGGATGGCATGGTGAAAGTCATTTATGAAGATACTGAAAAGAAGGGGACCTAGAATTGAACCCTAGGACACACCTGTGGGAGTATTTAGGAAGGGAGAAATAGCTTTTTTCCACTTGTCTGCTTGTTGCCTGTTTGATAGATAACTGGTGAACCAGTTGATAGAGGAGTGGGATAGGTTTAGTTTAGAGAGTTTAGTGAGGAGAAGGTTATTGAGAAATGGTGTTGAAGGCCTTGGAAAGGTCTAAATGAAGGGTGGACACAATATGACTGGTGTCACGGGTCCTATTAACAATTTCTAGGAAGGAGAGGAGGGTGATGGTGGTGCTGTGGCCAGGTCGGAATCCATGTTGTGTGGGAGTGAGACGGTTATTACTTAATAGGGTAGAAGTTGTAGGTGGATACATTTTTTGAGAAGTTTAGAAATAGGGGATAAGATAGCGATTGGTCGGACGTTAGGGATGTCGTTATTGTTGCCTCCTTTATGGAGTGGTATAATAAAGGCTTTTTTCCAGAGCTGGGGGTTATGGCACTCTGAGATTGATTGATTTATTAGTATGTATGTAGATAGGGTAGGCAACAGCTTCTGCTGCTATTTTGAGGACGTAGGGAGGGTATCTCGTCAGGAGCGTTAGAACTTTGAACAGGCAGTTTCTTCTGATTTAAAATTCTTAACCTGGAAGACTGCCCTTTTACTGGCTATCACCTCAGTTATGAGAGTCTCTGAGCTGCAAGCTCTATGGCATTGGAACCATTTCTCATATTCCACCCAGACAGTGTGTCACTCAGGATTAATCCATCCTTTATGCCCAAGGTAGTCATAGACACATCCTTGAGTCAAGCCATACACTTGCCCACGCCTCAAAACCAGGGAGAAAGAATCCTTCACTCCTTGGATGTGCACAGGCAGCTTTGCTACTATCTTGACAGAACTAAATCTTTCAGAAAATTAGAAATCAGACCAACTCTGTGTCCTTTGCCATTAGCTCTGAAGGGAAACCAGTCTCCAAGCAGACCATCTCCAAGTGGATTTTTCACTGGATTTACTTTTGTTACAGCCATCTGAAACTAAGGACTCACTCTAGTAGGCCATTTCTACCTCTGCTGCCTTTCTGAAAAGAGTACCTACCAAACACATTTTGTAAGCTGCTCCTGGTCATCTGTGCATTTTTTTACCAAACAGTACCACTTTATCATCCTTGTCCAAGTCTAGAGCAAGATTTGCCACTGCCCTGTTGCAGGGCATTCTCTCTTCTCCATAACCCCCCTCCATCTCAGCTTTGGGAATCATCCCATAAGTCAGGACTGCAACAGTAAAACACGAAGAACGTAGTACAGTTGCTTACATTTACTATAAATGTAGATGTTCGAGTGTATTCACTGTTGCAGTCTTCTTTCCCTCCCTCCTTTCCCGTTTTGCTTACAGTAGTAGTCTGTATGCATTTTCTTCACTAACTAGTGGGACCCCCTGAGTGTTTACCCAGCAGACCCCTTTTTCTACCTTTGATCCTTGCTTATGGTTTATCCTGGGAGCTTCTACCTTCTAAGGGGCAAGAAAAAACTGATGTCATGGCGCTGGCTGGCTCTTTTATACCCAAGCCTACTGACATCAGGGTAGGTCATCCGCCAGCCTTTAGAGAAGGGAGATTTTTACTCTGGTAGTTGAGCCGGCCAAGGGCTCCCACAGTGGGAAATCCCACAAGTCAGAACTGCAACAGTGAATAGACTCCAACATGTACATTTATGGTAAGTGTACACAACTGTATTTTCCTCTCATCTTAACTTACTTGTGTGAGCTCCTGACTACAGGTTTGCCATACTCTTCCATCAAAGCCCACCTGTCAGCCATATCTGTATGTCTTACCCTTATTCCACTTGTTATGTTAAGGCCTGAGGTCAGAGTTACTGAAAACGGGTGCTGCATCTAAGACCACCAAGGAAACTTGTGCCCCCACCTTGGAACCTGAATTTCATGCTAGAAAAGCTCACTCTGTCCCGCCGGCCACATCTACTCTCAAGTTCTGCACCTGGAAAACTCTTGTTGCTTACTAACTTCTGCTAGAAGAATCTCAGAACTACTGGCAGTCAAGACCATTCCACCTTTTCTTATTTTTCACAAAGACAGGGTGTCAATGAAGGTTAACTCTTCCTTCATGCCTAATGTGGTGAACATGATGTCTCTCAACCAGGCTGACAACCTACTCACTTTCTTTCCCAACCCATAAAACAGGGGTAAAAGACTCCTTTCTGTACATGTACATAGACAGCTGAGATTTTATTTGGCCAAGACTAAATGTATTCACAAGTTAAACCAACTGTTTGTCTCTTTCATGGACTCTAGGCTAGGCCAGACAGTATCTAAACAAACCACTCTTAGTTGGACCTCCAAGTCCATTTTCTTTGGTTACTCACTCCATAGCAAACTGTTGCCCACCTGCCCTTTACCAGGGCAGTAGCCTTCTCGGGGGCCTGCTACAAAGAGGTAGATGCCAGGACAGTCCTGGAAGCTGTCAGTTGGTCTTCTGCTAACACCTTTACCAAACACTACAGAATTGATGCCTTTTTAAAATCCAGGGCTGCTTTCATTTGGTCATTCTCCTCAGGACTCTTGGACAGTTCCCTTCATTCTCGACCATCCTCCCTTCTGTTGCCTTGAGGTCTGGGAATCACCCATCTGTTTGGAACACTGCAGTAGTGATCTCAATCAGAACCTAGTACAGTTGTATAAGAACTTAACATAACAGTAGATGTCCTACTGATCACTGTTGTAATATTCATTCCCACTGTCCTTCCCCCTTATGGTACTCTATCTTTCTGCCCTGTCTAGCAGGCTGTAAGACCAGCTTGACCCCTCCTAGCTGACCAGTCTCCCAGATGTCTTCAGGCTGCTGGCTTGGAGATGGTCTGAAGATTTATGTTCATACATCTGCCTCTATACCCCTTTGCTTGTGAGCTTAGATTATACATTGGAGGTGTGCTCTGGAGGGGGTTTATTCTTTGGTACCACAGCCGTCCGTCAGTGGCGAAAACCCATCTGTTTGGAGTACTGCAACAGTGATCAGTAAGACACCTTTTGTTTTGGTAAGTTCTTATGCAGCTGTCCTTACTGGCAAGTTCATCACTCAGTGAAGAACAAGATTACTAGATAAATGTGGCAAAAGGAATACAAATCTAACTGTTAGAGCATTGCATTATTTATCCCGTAGGGTTTAATTCCAAAGTTCCATTTTGGAACATATTCTGGGTAATTTGCAGTTTTTGTCAAACAGTAGTAGTTCTAATGGATTAGAAAAATATGGAGCTATTGTTGTGGGTAGATGGATGGATAAAATTTCATACATTAAAAACAAGCTTGTGATGATGTCGTTGCTCATCAAGATTGGTTGTAAGGAGTAGTTTTAAGAAGGCTTGTGTGGCTAAATTCAGACTTGTGAATACCCATTGTCACAAAACATGTTTATTCACCCATCAGGTAATGTTATTGTAGACCTAGAAAAGAATATTCTACCTACCCTTCAGTTTCAGAAGTTTTTTACACCAGATAAGAATCAATTATATAGTTAAGACTGGACTCATTTCATAAGAGTGACCTAATAAGGAAAAGAGGAAATACGTGTAGTTTTCAGGGAATAAAGTTTAAAAAAAAAAATGTTACGAAGCCTACATTTGGTGGCAAGACTGTGCCTCCTCCTTTTGATGGAAGTCCATAGAGGATCCAGTATCTGTCTGCCTGGGATGACATGATCGACAAACCACGATGCTTTGCCAGAGATGGTATGCACCTGTCACCCGTGGGATTCAGGTTACTGGCTAAAGCTCTCGGCACCCCTATAGTGCCTTTTTTAGGCAAGGTTCAAAGGACAAAACCACCACCATAACAGATACAAGCATGCAAAAGCTGAAGGTAATGCTACTCAATGGTAGAAGTCTAAACCTCAAAATGCACTCTCTCGAGGCACTCCTAAAAATGGAGAACATCGATATCTGTGCAGTAACTGAGACCTGGTTCAAGGCTCCAGAGAGCACCCCTGCAATACCAGGCTACAACTTTTACCACACTTTTCAGCCACCAAAACAAGACCGAAACACTAAAGATGGAGTGTCCATATTCACCAAGGATATTCACACCTCCAGCCTAGTTTCCTAACACAATGCATCTGAAATTCTCCAGTTGCAACTAACACTAGGTAAAACTGCAGTCCAAATTGTAGCTTGCTACAGATCCCCCACCATGCCTCAAGATTCTCACTGCACCTTTCTAAACATACTGAAAAATACTAAGATACAATAAACACCCTAATACTGGGCGATTTCAACTACCCTGCCATTAACTGGGAAAACTACTTTGGTACCAACACCTTTTCCCAACGGTTCTTGGAATTCATAAATTCCAACGCCCTGGATCAACTAATCCATTGTCCCACCAGGGGCTAGACCTGGTCATTACCAACATGGGAGATAGATGCTCCACACCAGTGGCCACCCTCTCATTGGTCAGGTCTGACCATAAGCAAATCACCCTTGACATCCACATCCCACCCCCCAGTAAGGAAACCTCCGCAAAAACTTCTCCAAAGCCAATTTCATGCTACTCAAGTCAGAAGTGACAAACTTCATGACACCCATGCAGATGGGAGCTGAAAGTTCGACGACTGAATCCTACATTAAGGCACTGTACGAGCACATCCAGTTGTGCATGAATCGTGCCATCCTAAATAGAACCAAGATGTTCTCCTCCAAATAAAGGAAGCCAATCTGGTGGCCCCCTGCCATAAACAAACTATACAACAGAAGAAAGAAACTGTTGCGGAAAAGAGGAAAATCCCAGGATGCATAAAACTCCCTTACCAGCCTCAGTAAGAAGCTGAGATCCTCCAAAGCTAGTTACAAAAATAAAATTGCCAAAAATTCCAAAGACAACCACAAGGCATTCTATAGTTATGTCAAGAATCTAAATGGCAATGTTCAGATATGCTCTGAGCTACAACAGAATGGCATTAAATATACTGTTCCCAAGGATATTGCCATTATCCTGGCAGATCGATTTAGTGCCAACTTCGCCCCCCTCTCACCCCCTAAAGGGGCCCATCTCAATACCAAATGATTGCCAAATTCTGGTAATCATGACCACACAGGTAGAAACTGCACTCTCCAAAGCTAAGAATACAGCATCCATGTGCCCAGATGACATCCCAGGCTGTGTACTGCTTGAACTACAAAATGAACTGGCACCTCACCTAAGTGTCATGTTTAATCATAGCCTCACATCAGGCTTTGTGCCCACTGAGTTGGCACACAGCTACAGTTATCCCACTCCACAAGGGGGGATCCACCTTGGATCCCGGGAACTACCATTCCATCAGTCTGACGAGCCTGATCTGCAAGGGCATGGAACGCATTGTCATGGAACTTATAAACAAAGACATTGGCAACTTTCAAACACTGGACCCCACCCAGTTTGGGTTTGTGAAGGGCTGATCTTGTCTCCTGAACCTGATGGACTTCTTCGAATCAGTCTCCAGAGCTGTGGATGAGGGTAAGGCGGTCCACAGAGCCTATCTGGACATCGCCAAGGCCGTCAACACCATCCCCCACTCTGGAATCATAAATAAACTTACTAAGCTGGGCATAAATCCCTACGTCACTCGATGGGTTGCCATCTCGCTTACTGACAGAACCCAGACTGTAAAGGTAGCCGACTCCAAATCCAGCTCCAGACAAGTGGCGTACCTCTGGGTTCAGTACTGAGACCGCTCTTGTTTGGCATCTACTTCTCTGAAGTACAGGCCAACCCTAAGGGACTCTGGCTAACAAAGTTCACAGGTGACTGCAAACTGGGAGCCATTATTGAATCCCCAAATGATGTGGATATTCTACAAAAGGTCCTTAGAGAAACAGATGCTTGGTGCCAGAGCCATGGGCTCAAGCTTAATGCCAAGAAATGTATAGTTATCCCCTTTGGGAAAAAACATATACCCATGAATTACCACATAGGTGGCAGTACACTAAACACCGAAAGTGTGATGAGAGACTTAGGGACACAGGTGGACAGTGGTCTCACTTTCGATAACCACATCACCACAACAGTCAGGAAATCCTTCTATGTTGCACACCTCGTCACTAAGGGCTTTTCATCCAGAAAAAAGGAGGTCATTGTCACACTGTACTCATCCCTCATTAGACCCATTATAGAGTACAACACCCCATTTGGTATGTACCTCACAAGACATTTGCAACAGCTTGAAAGGCTGCAGAAATACCTCACTAAAAGAATCACAGGCCTAAAGCAGATGCCCTATACTGACCGTCTAAAAATAACTCCAGTTATACTCTGTGGCATATCGCCTACTCGGAGGCGATCTCTGCTTAACATACAAAGACATGTCAAACTCTGAGCTGTTGGACATGCTCCACTTAAAGAATTCCCAATCCCTCAGAGCCACACGCTCCAGATATCTAAACCTTGTCATCACAATGAACAAAACATGCTGGAGGGATAGTTTCCTGACCCAGAGACTCCCCATACTCTGGAATAGATTGCCCATACATGTCAAGCAGAGAGCCTCCTTGGCGCTCTTCAAAAGGAACCTTGACGATTGGATGGGAGAAGGGAAATTCATCCCAGGGATCATGTCAGTCGCCCTTCTAGACAGGGGTCCAGGGAAGTAAATATTGTGAGAAGAAATGTCCAGGAAATTGTTATGGCTAGGCTTGTGTATGCCCTAGGGCCGATAGCCTAGTACCAACCTATGAAGTCTGCTCCAAGGTTCCTGTTTTTTCTTCCAAGTCACAGGCTCAAGAGGAGGCTTTGGGAGAGGATGCAGCACTGGGAGATATTAATGCTTTGCTAGTTATGATTTTCAGAATGGTACCTGATGATGAAATTTTCCAGACTGTTCAGAAACCTTCTCCTGCCTTTGATAGTTTTCTCTACTATTCATTGTGAACTTTAATGTGGTACCATAATTGTAGCTAGAGGCTGCCTGAGTTTCTAATCCCCTCCCTCCCTTTTCTGAATTCAGTACAGTTTTGTTAATTGTTTTCTGGAACTGGATGTCATTTGAAAGAAAATCACTGTAACCTTAATTTTATTAAAAGCAGACCAGATACTTGATGTTGAGGTGTGCATGGATTGCATATCAATTTCAGATGTCTTGAGTTGCACCTCCTAATATTTTTGTTTAGATCACTTTTGCAGTAGTCTTGACTACTGGGCTTTCAGCTACACAAGGCCCTAATGCCAGGCCAGACCTTTATAGCTCAGTGCTCTTATCCTACCAGTTGACAGGTGTTCATCTGTCAGGGACTTCTTAACATCCTTTGTGTACAGCAGTTGGCTGCCCATGCCAATGAAAGTCTTTCTTGCCACAGTTCACAGTGTATGCATTGATACCATTATATTAGAAGAATGGCGTTGCTTGGTCTGTTCCAAAGCTCAGGACAAATAAGTATCATATTGGGGATTGCTACTTCTGTTACTTTAATGGTAGTACTTGAAGTTTAAGTACCTTTAATGTCTGCTGTCTGGCATCTAGGTTTCTGACCAGGCTTGTCAGGGTCTAAGAATGGTAGATGTTCCTGTGGTGGGCAGATTACACACTGACCTCCACACTCATGTATTTTGCTTGGGTCCAGAGCATATTTTTGAAGATTTGTCTTTAAAAATCTGATAAGAAGGGAGCATTCCTTGCAAAACTACCTGGATCAGATGAAGCCATCTGATGCCCACAATTGGTCTGCTGTGGCACCCTTGATTTTGTCTTTGGTCTTCAGTATCTATCATAGAAAGAAGCTATCTTAAGGAGAAGACTAATAGCAAAGTGGATGATGGGACTTCAGCATCCTTCTTGTTGTAGTTCACAGATGCAAGCCCCAATGAAGTTCTTTTGCAGCCCCATACTGTGCATTTCAAATTTTCAAGTCTGTTCTTGAAGTCCCTATGAAGGCCATTATGACAAAGGCAAAGATCATGTCCAGATTAGTTGAAACCCATGGTTTGACTTTCAGAATAGACTGTACGTTTGTTGGTGTTAATGACAGATTCATGTTTTATCATTTCAAAGTGGGAGAATGGCCAACCTACTTTCTTGGGGTTGGGAAGGTATTGATAGCTGTGAAGTGTAAGTATCCACAAGTCTGGACCTTCAAGATGGACATCCCAACTACAGTGACTTTAAAGGTGAGAGAAAAATCACCCACCAGAACTCTCCTGCAGATGTCTGGTGTTCAGACATCTTGCAGATCCTTATAAACCTCTCTACCCTGAGGCTGTTTCCCTAGTAGTAAGTAGTTGTCGCAGGCATATTAAGTATAGAGTTTGCAAGATTGTTCTTGGAAAGCTCTGCAATGCCCATTTGTCTTTTGGCTTGGCATATACAGAATTGCTTGAAATTTCTTTGATCAGATTTCATGCCTTTCAGTGTTACATTGTGACCCATGTTTTTCAGACTTGACATTTTCATTATTTTAGGTTGGCATTGGGACGTGACCGATGCGTTTAAGGTGGAGGTGGGATTACATCAGGGATCAACTCTGAGCACTTTCTTATTTGCAATGGTGATGGACAGGTTTACAGACGAGATCAGACAGGAGTCCCTGTGGACTGTGATGTTTGCAAATGACATTGTGATCTGTAGTGAGAGTAGGGAACAGGTGGAGGAGACCCTGGAGAGGTGGAGATGTGCTCTAGAGAGAAGAGGAATGAAGGTCAGCAGGACTAAGACAGAATATCTGTGTGTGAATGAGAGGGAGGATAGAGGAATGGTGAGGATGCAGGGAGTAGAGGTGGCGAAGGTGGATGAGTTTAAGTACTTGGGATCAACAGCTCAGAGTAATGGTGAGTGTGGAAGAGAGATGAAGAAGAGAGTACAGGCAGGATGGAGTGGGTGGAGAAGAGTGTCAGGAGTGATTTGTGACAGATGAGTACCAGTAAGAGTGAAAGGGAAGGTCTACAAGAGGGTAGTGAGACCAGCTATGTTATATGGGTTGGAGACAGTGGCATTGACAAAAAGGCTGGAGTCGGAGCTTGACGTGGTGGAGTTGAAGATGTTAAGATTTGCACTGGGTGATACGAGGATGGACAGGATTAGGAATAAGTATATTAGAGGGTCAGCCCAGGTTGGAAGGTTTGGAGACAAAGTCAGAGAGGCAAGATTACGTTGGTTTGGACATGTGCTGAGGAGGGATGCAGAGTATATTGGGAAAAAGATGCTAAGGATGAAGCTGTCAGGTAACAGGAAAAGAGGAAGGCCTAAGATAAGGTTTTATGGATGTGGTGAGAGAGGACATGCAGGTGGTTGGTGTGACAGAGTAAGATGCAGAGGACAGGAAAAAATGGAAACAGTTGATCTGCTGTGGCGACCCCTAACGGGAGCAGCCGAAAGAAGAAGAAGATTGTGACATCTTAATCTTTTCATTAGATGTATGTCTGTTGTATTCTAATTTGACCTTATAGTAGTGACTCATCAGATGTTCATCATATTGATCAATGCTAGAGTAGCCTTAGCTATATGGGGTTATATCCTGACAAGCATATAAAGGCCGGCCAGCTTCCAAAACATCAGGGCACATTCCATGCAGCCCAGCTGTCAGGCAGCTCTAACTGATCTGACTAAAAGACAAGTTTGGGTGCCAAGCCCTTCAAAGCTTTACTGCTGCTGAGGAGTAATTTCCTCTGAGGCTTTTGAGGATCAGTCGACTTGTGCTCTTGCATTGCAGGGCAGATAACTTCCCTTTAGGGAAAAAAACTGACCGTTGCCTTATTTTTTTCATTATTAATACTTTCCTCTTCAGGAATTTTATTTTAAAGCTAGGCGCTTGTGTTTTAATGGACTGTCACAAGACAATACTGAACTTTTAAAAGAGAGCAGCCCCTCTTCAGTTAAGAAGTTAAATTATTTAAAAAAACATTTTTTGCCTGTGGAGAAATTGTGTTAGTGATTTTTACTGTTTTTGCATGAGAAAGAGTGCCTTTTAAAGACTTGAATTTTTACTGGCTTTTGCTCCTTATTTTCCCTGCGAACGTAGCACAATTTTTGGCTTGACCATGGAACAAATTGTCGGTCCAATGGTTGATAATTCTTCCAGCCACAAAAAGAAAAAGTTAAACAAACAGCCTTTGATATCCCAGTAAGCTATCAGTTTGCCTCTGCCGCAGGTGGGTGACTCTGCTGTGGTCACTCATGCCTCAAACAACTCATCTTTTACCTGGGATCCCCCTGGTGTAGCACCTACAGCTACAATGGACCAGGAATTAGCCACATCCTCTGTGGTTGTTGGTGTCCCCTAAGTGGGCAAGGGAGAGCCACTCCTGTTGCTCTTGGGAGAGGGAACAGGGAAGGCTTCCCTGTTTTGTCAAAAATGTTGTGCCCATCTTTGGGGAAGCTGCTCCTGCCATTTATAACCCTGTTGGCCCCATTTTTCTGTCAAAAAGAAATGGAAAACCAAACGTGTTTACTCCTCAAATTTCCATGGACATGATTGGTTTATTGGGGATGGCTTAGGGTTTTATTTAGAATTTTGATTCTTCTTCTTCTTTATTGCTTTCTGGTAAAAAAAAAAAAAAAAAAAGATGCATCTTTTCCTCAAGAGATTCAAAATTCTGAATTTGGGCAGGAAAATAAGGGGACATATGCAGGTTTTCTCCTCCGTTAGCTTTAGAGGATGCAAATCTGTCTGCCTGTAGTTTTTCTGATAGCCGGCCTGCTATCCCTAAAATGGTAGATAAAATATGTATAAAGTTCTTCAGTCTTTTCAAGTTTTTATATACTTTTCCCAAACCTGACACAGCAGCTGTAGCTTTAGTGAATCCTGTTGCTGCTAAACAGTTAATTCCTATCCTACTTTTTCTGATAAGGATGTGAAGATTATTGGTGGGTACGGGAAGATGGTGCAAACTTCTGCAACTTTGATTTTCAGAATTTTGATTTTTGAGGCTCACATGTTAATGTTTATTCTAAGTGTGAAAGTACAAGGAATGTTTGGTCTACAGGTCTTCTTGTGAGGAAAAATTTGCATTAAATTATTTAGATTTTTTTATTGCATGAGTCACTGCTCACTATTTACAGTGTGTGCATGACTCTTGTTAATTCTTCCAGGGCTGTGGCCTGCAGTACTGATTTGAAGAGGTTTGTCTGGCTGCATTCTCAGAACCTCCCAAGAGGATAAGCATAATGAGATTTTATTTTATTCTTTTGGGTAGAAATTCATTTTTTGGTTCCTTTGCTGCAGAGGTGATTAAAAAGTGTGATGAATTGCGTAAGTTAAATCAGGGAATCTTTAAGGTTTGTCCACCCTCCTTTTTCATATTTTCTAAGGGATTCTCTAACCCCTCATACAATTTTGACATAGTGTCAAGGGTGTTCCAAAAAGAATGGACAAATATGATCTGAAGAACATTGATATAGATGGTAGTGAGGGGAATATTCCTCCTTGCCAGTGTGTTATTCCTCATTGTCCAGATCAGACTCTTTTTATTCCTACATGTCTTTTATTACCTATTGAGTCAGGGAGTGAAAAAAACAATTCCAAGATGGGGAAGGTTTTTGTGGAAGGATGTTTTTAGTGCCAAATAAAGAAGATGCTTGGAGACCAGTTCTGGATCTTTCTTAAACCTGTTTGTGATAGTGCTTCTAAATGATGTCATTTCATAATCTTGTTATCCCTTCTTCCTCATTCAAGTTTTCTGGTAACATTACCATTTAAAAGATGCTTATAGTCACATTTCATCCAGATGTCAGGCATTTCTTAAGGCATGTCTGTCTGGATAATTTTATTAGTACTCTGTTTTTCTCTTTGGACTGTCCTATGCAAGAAGAGTGTTCACAAAGTGGGTTATAGCTTGTTACTGGCTACAGGGTATCCATTTTCTTTTTTCTATATTTAAATGACTTTCTTACCTTTGTACAGTATTTTTCAGTGTGTCAGTAATCTCTAACTTGGGTGTGAGATCTTTCACAAACTGGGATTCTCAGAAAACACTGAAATCCTTTCTTACTCCTTCACAGAGGATATTATTCCTGTGGTGTTAGCTGCCCACCTCAGCTCAGAGTTTTTCTTCCACATGAAAAAATATATCTATATGTGGATCTCTTTCTAAAGTTTTCCACTCAGTCTTCAGCCACTGCAAGGGAATACCTCAGAATTTTGGGTCTGATGGCATTTACCTTTCTCATAACTGGCAAGACTCCACGTGTAAAGGATACAATGGTAACTGAAGTCTCTTTGGTCCGAGCACCAACATCCTTTGTCTTTTCAAATCCCACTGCTGGGTTTGAAGAAATGTTTGGTGGGAGACAGCTAATATCCCTAAATTTGGGTCTGCCCTTAGCCCTCCCTGTTCCAAACCAGTCATCTCAGATGCTTTGAAATTTGCTTGGGGAGCAGTTTCAATAGGGATTATAGTGCAACGTGTGTGGGACACCTCAGGTAGACTCAAGTACATAAACATAAAAGAGATGCTTTCCCTGGTCAAGGTACTTAATTCTCTGGAACATCTGTGGTTCCCAAGACCTCTTCAAGTTGTTTCAGCCAATACCACAATCGTGGTGCATCTACGAGGGGGTGGGGCAGGTCGTACCTCCTTTGCAGACTGGCCATGTTAGCTTGGGAGCACAATCTTGATCTACAGGCATCCTTCATTCCTTCATAACAAATTTGGGGGGACAAATAAGCTCAGTGGGACAGGACAAACCCTCATGTATGCAAAGTAGATCGGGGGTCATCCAAGATTTGATCCATCTGCGGGGGAGTTCCTCTAGTAGACCCATTTGCTCCTCTCTAAATAATTAACTGGCTCCATGCAAAAGAACTGGAAGACAGATGCCTTTTCTGTTTCTTTGACAGAAATGTTCTGTATGTTTTTTTTACCTTTTCCAATGATATCCAGGGTACTTCTGAAAATCCAGAAGGAATCCCCTAGGATCATTGTGGTGACCCCTTTCTGGCCCAGGTAACAATGGATCTGATCTTGTCATTTTCATTCATTGCTCAGCTGTTGGCATGGATCTGGTCCAGCTCTTCTTCTTCCAGCTTGTGGAACACTGAAACTCTAGAGTGTCTTCCCTTACCAGTAATGCTCTAGTCACTGAACATACCTAAGTTCTCATTTGCCACCTTAGCATACGGACTTGGTCACTGCATATTCTCAAGCAAGCGACTTTTCTGTGAGTTACATCTTTATAATATTTCAGTCTTTCTGTTATTCTTTTATTTATATTCCCTTTCCCTTCAAATTATTCCTATATACATATCTATATCTTGAATACCATTGTTGGTATTCCCCTTTGTTGTACTTTAGTACCTCTTTTTACCATAGTGTTTTTTTTCCCTAATCTTCCTTTAAAAAAAATGTTTTTTCTTAATATCTTGTTATTTTTTTTTTAATTCATGTCTGAGAAATCGTCTGGGTTCGAAAAATGCTTGGTGTAAAATTCTGATCTCAAATGCACATTCAAAACGTGTCTACTGTTTAGGCCCAGCTCACCTTGATTCGAGGTGTGATATTTGTAAGGCCTTCCACCCAAGAGGATTGATTGATAGAAAAAAATAAGCTAATTTTAAGATGTTTGCTACCCTCTAAATCTGCTTTGAAATTTTCTGGTTCTTTAGCCCTCCCCCCAAAACAAAAAAACTGATAAGGGAGATTCCCTTTATAAAGAATCAAGAAAATGTTCCCTGGATCTGACTACTATTTTGGCTCCTAAAATTTCAAATCCAACCTCTTTGGATCCGAAATCTCTACTGGAAAAATACCCTCAGATCCGGTCACCACAACTGGTTCAGGATCCTTTTTCTTCTAGGCTTACTCCCCCTTTTTTTGGAACGGTCACAGAGACATTACTCCAGAGTATCTTGTATACGATCTTCCTAGAGTGTGACCAAAGCCAGTGTAGGCAGGATAATGAGGAAATTCCCCTCAGTGCAGATTCAAATAGGAGTTGTTCTGGCTCCATCCCCATCGGATACTTGTATCAGTATTATTCCCCATTATACACTTCTTCTCTGATCTGACCATTGTTTTTGGAGCCATCGGATCCAAAGATGCCAGTATCTTTGACTCGGGTGGCATCTCTGAGTGTCCTGGCTCTGAGCACTTTGGAGCTGGACGACTCTGAGCCATAGCGTCGGCACTGGGTCTGGGGTGTTGGAGTTGACTCCAAAGCTGGTGGAGCTGCACCTGCCCCTCGGAGCTTTGGCACTAGATAGCTTGGGTCCAACTCTCACCTCGAGTAGTTTACCTATGGGGAGGAGGGAGCCTATGGTTCATAAGCATGTCTTATCAGCAGTATTGGTCACCTTCTCTCCGAGGCATTCCACATTCAAGGTAATGGAGAGAGCTTTCTCTGTTCCAAGAGTTTTGACTTCTCTTCCCTGTTTGGCTCCGACTGCCCAACTCCATTTGCCTCTGCGTCTAGAGCCTCAACCAACTGTGCCACTAGGAAAGCCAGGCCAAACTAGTCTTCAAAACACCCAGCAGGAAATACTAATCTCTTATGACACTTCTGAGCATCCCACCGAAGAAGTTCCCAGGAAGAGAAAGTGTAAAAGGGGGCACTTGAACTGTCCACAAGAGTCTGTCACAAAATATACTGGCTTTGATGAGGGGGAAGGGTCTCCAAGAGTACCACCTGATGACATCTCATTTGGAGATGTCCTAGAACTCCTAAAGCAAAGAGGTGGTTGGTCCCCTGACAGTCCTTCCAAAGAGGAGTCTGTATTCTTCGAGGCTTTTGGAGCTGGCCCATTTACTTCCTGGGTGACTCCGTCCATCAATGAGCTCATTGGTTTGGTCCCTGTACGGGCATGGAGGGAGTCTGATACTATCAAGTCTATCCCTAAGAGACCGGATAGGATCCTGGCACCATTAAAGTAGAGAACATATTGGAACAAAGGAGTACCAATTGATGCCATAGTTGTAGCGACAACCATAAAGAAGGAACAAGTGAAGCAAAGTTCCTCTGTTCACCCCCCCCCCCCCAAACAAGGGAGTCTAGGGCGCTGGACAGATTTGAGAAGAGTGTCTGTGCTTCGGCGACCATTGCCCTTCATTTGCTGAATTATTTGTAACACTTCACGAGACGTGAGGGATTTGATTAAGGAAGCAAAAGCAAAACCTTAGCCTGGATGGCCCAACAAACAGATTACATCAAACAAACGGCCAGCGCCAAATGGGAAATAAAAACTCCTTTTATTGTAGACAGACCGGTTTCGGCCCAAAAAAGGCCTTTATGAGTGTGAAAAAGAAGAGTCAAGGCAACTCTCTTTTATAACTCATTAGAGCACCACAAAACCCTTGTTAGCAGCTGTGAGGGCAAGAATTAAAGACACCACAGAATTTTTAAATATTATTTGTGATACACAATTGGACAATGACTGGCTTGTTTGTACTTTAGATGTAACTTTTTTATACACCAATATCCCTCACTGGGCGGGTTTGATGGCCTTGGAATTCTGGTTAAATGAATTAGCCCTCTGTAGCCCGGGGTCAATACTTTCCTACTATGTTTAACTGAGCATGTATTGACTAAAAATGCCTTTTATTTTAATGGCACTTGTTATCTACAAATGAAGGGTATGGCTTCTTTTGCTCCCATATATGCTGACCTATTCATGGAGTATTTTGAGCATATTATGATTTATGATAATGATCATAATATTTTCATGGAGGAAATTGATGTCTGGAGGCGGTTCTTGGATGACTGCTGGATAATATTGGAAATCGGATTTTACATACTTGGAAGAATTTTTAGAGTATCTTAACGACAACAAATGGGGGATCCATTTTTCAGTTAATTATGACAAGAAGTCTGTTTCTTTCCTGGATGTCATGGTAAGCAAGCAGGAGGATGGTACTCTTACCAGTTTTGTATATAGGAAACCCTTTCACTCTAATTCTTTGTTACATGCATCCAGCTGTCATCCAAGGCACATTATTAGAAACATCCCTGAAATCTCAGTACATGCGCATTCAACGTATTTGTTCAAAGGAAGATGATTTATTACATTATAATGTTGATTTCACATCTAAATTTATGGAAAGAGAGTACTCTCCGGCTCATCTATCACTAGTTAAAAATGAAGTCGACAAAATGCCAAGACAAAAATTGTTGACATACCATCATCACAATCGTAGGGATGATACTAAGATTAGGTTCATAACTACTTTTGGTAGAAATACCCAACGATTAATTAATCTTGTACAGAGACATTGGGATATTTTATTAGCGGATGAATATCTTTGACAAATACTGGATGACAGGTGTGCACTTTCTTTTCAAAGAGGGGTCACCTTAGGAGGTTATTTTAATTTTTATAAACGTGCTTCTTTTCCCAGTATTAAGTCTCAACGCACTTTGGATCGTACCACTTTGATGTGGTGTTTCCCTTGTGGTCACTGCAGTTTTTGCAAACACATGGTAAAAACTAAGGAGTTTAGCAGTAAGAATACACCACGGGTTTTTGAAATTAAATCTTTGACTAATTGCAGTAATGACTGGGTTATCTATTTGGTTGTCTGTAATTGCTCTGCGTTCTATATTGGACAAACGTCCAGACCCATGAAGCTACGTATTTCGGGACATCTTAGTTATATGAGAAATAAAGTCATTACCAATGCTCTGTATAAGCATACCCTTGTGCATAGTAATGCTATTTTTCGGTTTACTATCATTGATAAAGTAGGTAGACATAAATTCATTAAAGCCAGATGGCATGAGATATTAACCAAAAAGGAAAAAGGTTGGATAATTAGAGTTGGTGGACTATTTCCACCGGGTCTAAATGAATATCTGTAATTTTTAATTATTTATGCTTCATTTTTGTCTTTTGGTATTATATTTTTTTCTGACAGGGTTATCATGTTTTTTTGGTGAAGGGTGTTTATTTAATTTCTCAAGTGGTTTTGTGAAGTTAAATAATTAATTAGTCATTGTGTGTTATTGGTTATTTTGTGGTGCTCTAATGATTCATAAGAGAGTTGCCTTGACTCTTCTTTTTTCACATTAATAAAGGCTTTTTTTGGGCTGAAAACGGATTTGATTAAGGAACTTGCCAAATCCCTCACTGGGACCATATCCCACGAGGCAAAGAACACTGTTGCCTCACAGTTGGCTACTCTTCCGTCTATTTTAAATTTGTTCATGAAGCTTATCTCCACACAGCTGAAGGTACCTCATGGGTGGCGGGTTCAACCATTTCTGTCAGAAGACATGCCTGGATGCACTTGTGTTATTTTGCAAAACCCTTCAAATCTTCCTTCATCAGTGCTTCTTTTGATGGAAGTTCCTTATTTGGCTCCAAAGTAAAAGACACTATCTTTAAGTGTGAGCAGGAAGGAAAAACCCTGTCTGATGTGGACGTACATTTTTTCACCCCCTTCAAAGAACCTTCTCTAGGAACCAACGAGGCAGTCAGAAAATGTGGCTCAGAAAATATGAGGGCCCCTTCCAAGATCCAAGCGGTGACAGTTCCCCCAAGGACAGAGGAGGAAACTCTAATAGAAGATGCTGTCCCTGCTGTACAGGTGGTTTGCATAACCAAGCATTCAAAGACAACTTCTCTGACAGGTCTACCAGCGCTCCTGAAAGGAGGCCTGATTGTCCATCTCTGGAGGGTCGTTTATCCCTGCACCAGAGAGCCTGGCAAGAGATTGCAAAAGATTCATAGGTGTGGAGGATAATAACCAAAGGTTAAATAATACTCTTTTCCCTTCCCACCTCCACTAGCATTAAACAAAATCCCTGATGTTCCACCCAGTCAGAGGGAGGTAGCAGCAGCAGTAGAAATAAACAGTCTGCTAGGAGAGAGTCATCCAAGAGGTCCCCCCAGACCAGAAAGAATCCAGAACTAATTCAGGATTCTTTTTAGTGCCAAAGAAAACAGGTGACTGGAGACCAATTTTGCATCTCAGCAATCTAAATCAGTCAGTTCAGTATGCAAAGTTCCGGATGGTCACAGTTCAGTCCATTCTGGCTTTTCTGCACAAGGAAGTCTAGATGTGCTCAGTAGATCTTCAGGATGTGTATTATCACATCAAAATGAACAGGTGATCCAGGAGATGTCTACACTTCTGGCTGGGAGCCAGTCATTACCAATTCAGAGCTGTCCCCTTTGGTCTTACGACAGCCCCCAGGGTGTTTACCAAGTGTATGGAAGTAGTATCAGCTCATTTGAGACTGCAGGGAATGTAGGTGTTTCCATATATGGATGAATGTCTCATAATCCCTTCGCTCAGGCATCATCTTATTCTATCTTGAGACTATGTACTCCATTTATGCGCTTACCTGGGAATTTCAATTAATCACAACAAATCTCATAGTGTATCAACACAGATATTAGAATTCATTGGTGCCTCACTCAATACACCACTAAAACAGCTTTTGTTTCTCTGTCCAGAGTTTAGTCTGTTTAGTTCTCTTTCAGCTTGATTGATCCTCCAAGCTTTGGGCTCCATGTCAGCGGCAAACATTTTGGTACTGTTGGCAGGGTGCTATAAGAGAATTCTTTACTGGACACTCTGAAGTTGATGGTCCATTCTCCATCAACCATTATCCAGTCAGATCAAAATAACACAAGCTTGCAAAAGTTTTCTTCTGTGGTGGATACACTCCTCTCAAGTACAAGGAGGTTGTCCCTTTATTCTACCCCAACCCAAGGCCATAGTGACCATGGATGCCTCCCAGATTGGGTGGGGGCACTTCTTGGGAAGGACAGTCCAAGGCATATGGTCCCCAGAAGAGGCCAACACACATATAAATGTCCTGGAAATGAGAGCTGTCCTCCCAGTGTTGCAGGCCTTTCAAGACAGTCTCCCCACAGGAACAGTTGCTATTCAGACGGACAGTATGTCAGTGGGTGTGGTACATCAACAAATAAGGGAGAACAAAATCCTCCCCATTTTGTTGAGAAGATGTGACAGTGGAACAATGGGCGAACTCATCCAATTGCTTTCTGATAGCAATGTACATTCTGGGGAAATCCAGTGTGATTGAAGACAAGTTAAGCAGGTGTATTCTAATCCCTCACAAGTGGTCTATCAGTATGAAGGTTGTGGAAAAGATTTTCCATCAATGGGGACAGCCATTGTTGTAACCTCTTTGTATCTCCCCTCAGCAACAAGTGCAGCAGGTTCTTTGCCATGATCTTCGCTATGAGGGAGTCATCGAAGGATACTGTACATCTTGATTGAAGAGCACAGTTGTCCTCATTGCTCCTTACTGCCCTCATCAGATTTGGTTTCCCTTTCTTTGGCCTCATCTCCTTGGTCCTCACTGGATCCTGGATCCAACTCCAGACTTACTGTCTTACCAAACAAACATGATTTATCTGGGCAGTCCAGACCTAAAAATTAACCTTATGATTTCTCCAGTTCCATTGATTGCTAGACAGCCCAGTCTCTCCTCCCCTGTCAGTCACATTCTTGTATCATCCCACAAAGCTTCCACTAGGAAACTTTACAAAAGTAAATGGAAAAGACTTGTCATTTGGGTGCAGCAAAATAATTTAGATTCGTTTTCAGCACTGATTCCTAAAGTTCTTGAATTTCTAGCTTCAGTAAAAGTACAATTAACTGACATTTCTAATTTTCATATGGGATTAAATTATGAATCTTTAGCATCCTCCAAACTTTTCAAAGCCTTTTTAAGAGTAGCTTTCCTACTTAGACCTCCAATAAAAGATCCTATTCCTCCTCCGGATTTGAAAATTGATTTGCAAACATTAACACTATCTCTGGTTGAGCCATCAACTAAGTGTGAACTAAAATTCTTGACCTGGAAAAGCATCTTTTCAGTGGCTGTTACCTCTACCAGAAGAGTATCAGAATTATAGGCCCTAAACCGTCTTATCTGATTTTTCATAAGGATAGAGTATCCTTATGGACCAATCCTTCTTTTTTTTCCTAAGGTGGTGTCAGAATCCAATATTAATCAGGTTATCTTTTTTCCCAGTGTATCAAAAGAAAGTATATGTTGTACCTTTTGTATGTTCAAAGACAATTATGGTTTTATCTTCATAGAAACAAACATTTACGAAAATCAGAACATTTCTTTGTTTCTTTTTTGGAATCAAAATTAGGCAAACCAGTTTCTAAAGTGACTAGCCAAATGGTCAACTGATTGTATTACCTTTGTTTCTGAAAAAGTGGCCTTGCCTTTACCAACACCACAAAAAGCACATTCCTCAAGGTCTATGGCAACTTCTTCAGCCTTTTTATGTAAATCTTCTTTGGATGATATTTGTGCTGCCGCACCTTGGGCTAATCCTTGTACTTTTATTGCTCATTACAAATTGGATCTGGTCTCTAGGGGAAGTGCACTTTGGCTCAGTAGTACTCAGAAATATCCTTCTTTAGAGTCCTCCCAGATTTAGGTAGCTTGGGGCTCTCTCCCACCAATTGAGGAATGAATGAAAATGACAACATCAGATAAAAAATGTATGTTCTCACCATAATGTTCCATCTGTGTTGTCCATTTTCATTCTTCCTCAACTTTCCCTCCCACTAGCCCCCTCTTTGTTTGACTCTTAGAAGGATTGAAAGATGCTGGAGGAAGTACTTTCCTTTGAGTCCCAGGTTCTGTTATTTTATCATTTTCTACTGCTTTGAAGGCATAAGTGGCAGTAAGCAAGATCTGAGGAATGTTGGGTGACTAGGACATAACGAGTAAGGGAGGGGCCCAAGAGTTTCAGTGTTCCACTAGCTGGAAGAAGAGGCTGAGTTGGATCCGAACCCTACAGTTGAGAAAGAATGAAAGTGGACAACACAGATGGTACGTTATGGTGAGTACATCATTTTTTTTTATCCATTCTTTTGGAAATGGCCGGGCACAATTGCTACAAGCTTCCTCATAGAATGGATCTACTCGCACAAGATAAGGAGTGCTTGATACACCCCAGCCCCAGTCAATGTCTACTTTGACGTGGGTGTGGGTGATAGGATCTTAATTTCTTTTAGTCGCCTGCTTACTGTGGATGTGCAGCAGGTACCAATGGAGGCAAGCTTACCAGAGACTGGTATATTTGCAAATGGAAAAGGTTTTCTAGTTAGTACCAGCAACAACATAACCAGCACCCATTTAGGGCTAGTTGTTCTCTGGTTTGACAATATTTTTGTGAGTTACTTTCCTGTAGTCTTTCTTACTCTTCCATCAAGGTTAATTTGTTAGCCATTTCAGCATGTCTGCCCATGGATCCTTCTCTTTTGAGGTTTTCTCAAATCAAATGTTTTTAGATTGAGTCCTCCAAGAAAACCAGTAGCCCCTTCTTGGGATGTTAATTTTGTGGTACAGAAGATAGCACTTGTTCTGTTTGAACCAGCTAATCTGTCTGACTTGAGGCTCTTAGAATGGAGAGTAGTTTTACCAATTGCTCTGACCTTCAAGAAGGGTATCTGAGTTGCAAGCTCTTATGATGAGTCAACCCTGTCTCATTTTTCCACAGACAGGGTTTCTTTGAGAGCTAATCTGTCTTTTATGCCTAAAGTGGTATCTGAGTTTACTTTAATCCAAACTGTCCATTCCCCCATTTTCTTTATTGATCTAAAAAATGAGAATGAAAGGATATGCCATACTTTGGATGTCCACTGACAACGCTGGTACTATCTTGACGGAAATCTTATAGATTTGTGGATCTGTTCATTTCTTGTGAATATAGAATTGGGACAACCTGTGTAATAAGGCTATTGTCTTCTGTTATACCCCTAGAACAAACTTTTCCAGGCAGGATCAAGGCCTATTCTACCAGGGCCTTATCTTTATTTATGCTTTTTGGAGAGGGTTGAATTCTAGAAGCATTTTAAAAATCACAGCTTGGTTTCTGTATACGCTTTTATAAAGCACTGTAAGATTCCTTCTCTTGGTCTAGGTAAGGCTTCACAAGGACTGTCCTCCAAGGACTCCTGGACTCTTCTTCCACCTCCCAAATGTTGTAAGCTATGGTAATCTACCCATATAGCTAAAGCTACTGCAGCAGCGATCAATATAATTTCTAATCACTGCTGCAGTAGTTGTTGCCTCCCTCCATCCTCTTTAGTTTTTGGTGTGTTGTTTATGCCAGGGTGGTGGTGGTTATTTTTTGTTCCTAGAATTGTCCTTTTAGGGCTCATCCTCCCTCTGTTTGTTGGCTGGGTAAAGAGGTTTGTGTCCAAACTCACCTCTAGCTCTCTGACAGTTTGGGCACACAGAAGATTCCCTAAAGCTTTGGACGATGGCTGGCTTTATAACCTTTGTAGTATATAAACTAATATAGTTAAGACTACTGCAGCACTGATCATTCGAACATGTACTGATATGGGAAGTCTACTTTCACAACCTACTTTATATTTACAATACTTTCCAAGTGTTCAGTTAATTAGGCAACAACTCTTTTGAGCACATCTGCTAGAGTTGATGAAGTACCAGGCAGAAGTCTAAGGAATTTATTTGTTCACCTTGACCATGTGAGTGTGCTAGCACTGTAATGGTTTTCAGGCACAGGGTGGGCTAAACCTGGCAGTTACAACTTTTTAGACATTGAATTACAGGAAATCATAGCTGCTACCAGTAGACTACAGTGAAAAATCAATGCATGGAATGTTAGAGATGTAACAAGACTTTCATTACACTGAGAAGCATACTTTTCAACTTCTTAGTGGAAGAATTTTTGACAAAGCCAAAAATAATGGGAGAAGAAATTCCCAAAATTCAATCAAAAATCAGTGACAAATTTTAAATATTGCTGACATGAGCACAAAAAGTTGTTAGAATAACAGATTTTGCATTAACATGCATTTTCTGAAGGATTTGAAGTCTGAAACTCATAATCTGATATTGTCAGTTTTTCATTTCATCTTCACATATGGGTCTGGATCCAATCCATCAGATCATACTCTGCCATTAGCAAGCTCATTGCAACTAAAAAGTTCTTGGATACCTCCCCTTACCCACAGCGCATCTCTTCCCATTATCTCAGATCTTGTTTGCCGCTTTGTGAAGACGTGGTCTGATCAGCTAGCTCTTGGTGTCAGACCGTATATGTATAAATATTTTTTGTGCGTAATCTCCATTTTTCTTATTTGGGTGTAATTTATCTTTCTAGCTCTCCCTTGTAGATTAGAACTTTTTCTTACAAGTAACCACTTTTTATTTATGTTACTTTCTCTTCTCCTTTCCTTTTGCACCAGTGCCCATTTTTTTATAGGTTACTCCCCTTTCCCCTTAACCTTTTAGGTCAATCTTGGGCTAGTATTACCCACCATACGTATTACCCACAGAGCACAATCATAAATTTCCCTAATAAACAAGCACATTCAAAAACTGAGAAAACTAATAACCTCATGCATATCAAAATTAGCCCTAAGTGGAGACATCCACCCCAATTCTGGCCCTACCATCTCCAACCCCAATCTTCATAATCAGACTAGAAACCACAACTTCTCCCATATCACAGCCAATAGAAAGCCAAGTGACTTCCTTCCACTAAGCCTAAATATTAGAAGTATATCCAACAAAGTCCATGAACTCCATGCCACCATAGACCTCACATTACCAGTGAGCAAATACTCCCTTCCGGTTACTGCATACTAAGAGAAGACTGGCTAAGCAAGAAATGAGGCAGTGTAGCTATAATATTTAAACAACATCTAAACATCCAGATCTTAAAATCATCAGCTCCACAAATAGGCAATGAAGAAATAATATATGCCAACCTCAAAATAAAACCAAAACAAAACCATCAACATAATTGGATGCTACTTCCCACCTGGCCAAAACATCCCTCCACTAGAAAACCTCCTCAGCTGGTCTACCCACCATCTCCCCCAAGAAACTATCATTTTAGATGATTTCAATATTGACTGGCAATCCTGTTCTGGCAACAATCCAACCCATCATATAAACCTTCATGGCTTCACCCAACCAGTCCAGTCGCCAACCAGGATAAATAAATACTCCATTAAGCACACTACCCTGGATTGGATACTAGTCAGTAAGAGCCCCCAGTCATATATAACAGGCTGCTTATCAGATAGCCTCAGTGATCACTCCCCAACATTCCTACTCAAAAAATACCTATACCAAGCTAAACCTGTCATCTACCATCAAATACGTAAAAAATGAAACTTTAACCCACTCACATTCATCTCATCCCTCAAAGAATGTAACTGGCATCCCCTAAAGTACCTCAGTCCTGATGGCGCAGTTGAATTTTTTAATGCTACCTTCCTCAGCATCCTTAATTACCATGCCTCCATAGGAATTTCCAGAACGAAAGCACAACCCTCCCCATGGCTACAGAAAACCACTAAGTCAGAAATAAAAAACAGGGATAAAGCCTGGGAGCACTGGCGCAAACCCAAAACCCCCTCAACTAGACAGAAATTCCTAGAACTACGCAATAGAGTTAAAAAGCTAATAAAACAGGACTAATTCCAATATTACCAGTGTGCCCTAGAATCCTCCCAACACAGCCCCCAAACAATTCTGGTCCTCCATAAACTCCGTCCTCCACCCAGGTAAAGTCAGTACCCCTCCTCCTAACATTCCTCACTCCTCCGAAAATATTGCTACCTCATTCAACACACACTTCACACAAACCATACTATCACTAGCTAAACAACACAACCCCCCCTCCCCTCCAACCCACACCTCCAACTGGTAATCTCCCCACTGCCTTCTCTTTTTCTCCTGTTCCTACCTCCAACATAAAAAAACTCTTAACTAAACTTAAGCCCACCAAATTAGCAGCAGACAACCTCCCAAGTGAATACCTGCAGTTCGCAGCTGATGCTCTGGCCTACCCAGTATCCATCTTGATTAAGAGATCTCTGTCAGAAAGTTATGTTCCCATACTGTGGAAATTATCACATATAATTCCCCTCCACAAAGGCGGCCCCTCCACAGAACTAACCAATTACCACCCCATAGCTATTCTCTCCACTCTCCAAAATACTAGAGAGATGCATACATTCTCAGGTCTCAGACTACCTCCTTACTAACAACCTCCTTTCCAATACTCAGCATGGTTTCCGACCAAACCATAGCACCACCACTGCCTTACTCTCCTTTACTAACACTATTCTTCAGCTTAGAAACAATGGCTGTCTGTCCTCTGCTACTTATCTAAAGCATTTGACATGGTCCCACACAAACAACTCATGTCTGTCCTCAATAACCTATCCTTCTGTCAGTCAGTCACCAATTGGTTTCAGAGTTACCTGTCTGACTACCAACAATCTGTTGTATGGCAGAATGACATATCTCCCCAACTACCTGTCTCCATAGGGGTTCCCCAAGGATCCATCCTTGGACCCCTACTCTCCTCTGTTTTCACCAATAATCTGGCTTCTGCCACCAAACATGGCACACTCATACAATATGCAGATGACTCAACCATCATCTGCTCAGCCCAGTCCCTACCCAAACTGCAAAAAGTCACACAGGAAGCCTTTTCCTCTATTGAAACTTGGTTTTCCGATGCCCAATTAATACTCAACCCAAACAAAACTAAACTACTCATCTTCCAATCCACCAAACATACTCAAAACAACTCTCACTTTAACATCACAGCAAAAGGCAACACCACTATATACCCAGCTGAACACACCAAATTGCTAGGAGTGGAAATAGACAATAAACTAAAATTTGACATTCACATATCCATGATCATAAAAAAGTCCACAAAAAACTAGGAGCGTTATACAGAAATAAGCAACTTCTCACCAAAGCAGCAGAGATTTCAGTAGCAAATTCCCACTTTATCTCTACCCTACTTTATGCCTCTCCAATATATGCCAACCTAAGGCAATGCGATCTAAACAAGCTAGAGACCTGCTACAACAAAATTGCCAAATTCGCCACAGGGGCATCCTACCATAGTCACCAGTGTCTCTCACTTGCTGAACTGGGCTGGCTTGAACTCCCTCACCTCCTTTGATGGTATCAACTATCACTCGCCCACAAACTAGTAAACCGTCCACTAAATGTCCCATCCCTCCAGAATCTACTCCAGCCCTATTGCACCACCAGACCACTAAGATCCAGCAACAAAAATCACTTGCAGATCACTAAAGCCAATAACTCTGCTGGTGAAGCACTATTTTCTTACGCCATAGCCAAATTATGGAACTCCCACCCTCCCACAATTACCTCCGTACCATCATGCTCCCACTTCAAAACTTTACTAAAAGCGCACCTAAAAACATGCTGGCTATGCCCTTGCAACTCCCACTCTAATATCACCCACCCCATCCAACCACTACCTTTCTTTCCACCCCACTAACTACCTTGATTATAGCAAGCTCAGATACCATAAGCCCTAGTACTTATTATACAGCAGGAACTTCTTATTGTAACATTTGTTAATGTCTGTTATGTACTTCGCAAATAAAGATTCTAGTTGTCTACTGATGTACTGTGTTCTTCATCTGTAAATATGTTTGTAATTAATTGCTATGTTAAATTGTTAATCGCTATGTAATCCAATGTAACTACTGTCTGTTTATTTTAACGGTGGAGCTTTTCTCCCTGGGCCACCGCTGAAAATCCAGTCGGACACTCCCAGTCAACAAATGTAAATAAATAAAATAAATAAATAAATAGTATTGTTAGTAGTTTCTCTCTTTCTCTGTCTCTTCTCTATTTAAAAAAAAATCTTTTCCCTATTACTTTTTTTTTTTTTTTTTTTTTTAAGTGTGTGTGTTTGAGTGGATTCTCTGACTTCCTTTTTTTCTCCATTATGATGGAGAAGTAAGGGAAACCGTCCATTTTCAAAAAATGTTTGAAGTGCGGACATAAAATCCCAGTTAGTGACTCGCACTCTGTGTGTATTGACTTGGAGCCCTACACTTGCAAGAGGACTGTACCTTATGCTGTTCCTTTAATCATCGAGCTTTAGTAGAATGCCAAAAAAAAAAAGCAAATTTTATGGGGTATATTGCCTTCATCATTTGGACAGGTTATTTTTGGAGGTAAAAATAAGTCTGGTTCGGCCTCTAAAACTAAATCAGTTTATTTGAGCCCAGCTTAATCTTTGTCCTCTAGATCTTCAGATAAAACTAAGAGGAGACCCTCTTTGGTGCCGACAGATATTTTGGAGTTGAAACCTAAAATGTTGAATCATCAAGTTCTGACGAGTCTATGATCTGACTGGCTCCGACCTCTACTCTATAGGATCCATCTTCTTTGGCTCCAATCCTTCTGGTAAGGATGGATGGGATCTGTCAATGTCTGATCAAACATCCTGTCCATTTAAACCTATTTTGACTTTACCGAGGACTTGGTACTCTCCCCATTATGACCCTTTTCCATCGGGGGTGCCTTTGCCTTTTCCATCAAGACCTAGATCCCTTTCCTCCTCTTCCTACCATTCGACCAGGAGCCTAACTGAAGAAGATGTGGAACGGATGGTGCAAAAAATCTTGTGGGTGCAGGGTATCACTAAGTCCTCAACCTTGTCCGAACCATCTAGTCCCCCCTTCCTCCACCTCCGACTTCAAGGCAAGCTTCAGAGTTGTTGGATCAGATATGCCCGGTGTCTTTCAGCTCTGATCTGAGGATGTATTTTTCCTCCGATCAGACTTTTGCTCAAAGCTCATCAGCCTTTTCGCAACCGGAGAGTTCCTGGAGCTGTACCGAACCTTGCAAACCTTATGTGTGCTAGGCTTCCAGCTTTTCTGAGCATTGATGTGCCTCAGGGTTTTTGCAAAGGTGAGCTCCGCTCTGGCTTCAACCCCAGGCAAGCTGTCTTCTGGACTGGCGGGTACCTCATCCCAAAAACATGGTTTATCGGAGCCACAGTCCTCATCCATTCAGGGGCAGTCAGCTTTTGGGGCCTTGGAGAGGGCTGTAGCTGCCATTACAACTAAGAAATCACCTGTTCCTTTGGATCTGCTATACCAACAGGATACCTTGCATGCCTTTTTTCATCAACAGGTTCCACAGGGACTGCAGGACCACAGGTGCTAGGACACCCATCCAGGTCCCCCCCCCCCCCGACTATTCCGATACCTCCCCAGACAATCCCAATAAGGAGGTCCCTAGGAAGAGATTATACACAAGGCAGTATTTGGACTCCACGGAGGAGTCCGCCACAAAAGACACTGACCTCAATGCGGGTGAAGGATCCCACACAGTCACCCCCTGAGGACGTTTCCTTTGGGGAGATTCTGAAACACAAGGCTGGCTGGCAGTCTAGGAGTTCTTTGCCTGAGGAGTCGGTGTACCTGGCTACCTTTGGTTCTTGTCTCTCTATGTCCTGGGTCACTCCATCCACTGATGAGCTCATAGGATTGTCTCACGGTGGATTGTGGGAGACCCCAGACTCCATTGAGCCTGTTCTCCAGAGACCAAATAAAATTATAACTGCTGTCTCAGGTTAGGCTTTCTGGGGAAATGGGGTTGGGGGAAATGGGGTTGCAGTAGATGCTATGGCCATGACGGCAGTGACCAAGAAAGGAACTCTCTGTAGAGAGTTCAACTATCCAGCCTCCTAATAAGGATTCCAAGAAGATGGATAGATGTGGAAAGCATGTCTTCTTGTCAGTGACCTATGCATTGCGGTCACTGAATTACCTTTCACATTTTACCTGATGGCAAAGGGATCTGATCAAGGAGCTCCCAGATAACCTAGAAGGAGCAAAGGAGAAAGTAGCTTTTCAGTTAGCCACCCTACATTCAATGGTCAACTCCATGAATCTCATCGCAAATGTAGGCGAAGGAATGACCAGAGTGGTGCATTCCGGCATCTGTATGAGGAGGCATGCCTGTATGCTCCTTTGCGATTTTGCAGAACCTTTTAAGTCTTATTTGTCAATGCTCTGTTTGATGGCATGTTTCCTTCTGGTCCCAAAGTCAAAGATACGCTATCCAGGTGTGAGAAGGAAGGCAAGACCCTGTCTGCCATGGACATACATTTTTTTGCTCCTCAGAAACCTTATCCCAAGAGTCAGAGAGGCAGCGGAAAAATGTGGTTCAAGAAGTCTCAAGGTTCCTACCAAAACACACATGGAGAGTTTTCCTCCATAGGCAGAGTGGGAAACAATAATGGAAGACATCACCCTTGAGGCAGAGTAGGTCCGCAAAAAACAAGTGTCCTGGGGATCTCTCTTCGGGAAGCCTTTTCACCTCTCCTGAAAGGAGACCCAATTGTCCACCTCTGGAGGCAGTCAGGGGTCGACTATCCCTGCACTGGAGAGCTTGGCAAAAGATAACTTCTGATGTGTGGCTACAGAGGATAATATCCAGGGGTTACCAAATTCCTTTTTGTCAACATACCACTCCAAACAGATAAATTCCAGACATTCCACCCAGTCAAAGGGATCAAGCAGATGGTTAGATTCAGGATCTGCTAGAAAAAGGAGTCATCCAAGAGGTCCCTGAAGATCAGAGAAGGTTTGCAACTTACTCAAGGTTCTTTTTGGTTCCCAGGAAAAGACGGGACTAGAGACCAATCTTGGATCTCAGCAGATTGAACAAGTCAGTTTGGTGCAAGTTCCGAATGGTCACGGTACAGTCCATACTTCCTTTTCTGAAACAGGGTGATTGGATGTGCTGTATAGATCTTCAGGATGCATACTACCATATGAAATTGGACAGACGCTCTAGAGGATTTTTACACTTACGGCTGGGAGACGGTCATTACCAGTTCAGAACACTGTCCTTTGGTCTCACTACAGCCCCCCGAGTGTTCAACTAATACATGGCAGTGGATGCAGCTCACCTGAGACGACAAGAATTCCGGGTGTTTCCTTACTTAGATGACTGGCTCATTTCCACCCCAACCAATCATCTACTTGTTCATACTAGAGACTGTTCTTCAGCTTTCTTCAGAACTAGGCATAACCATAAATGATCAAAAATCTCATCTGGAACCCACTTAAAATCTAGAGTTCATAGGAGCACTGTTAGATACCAGTCAGATGACTGAGAAACGTCCTCCTTCCAGGGTTTAATAGTAAGAAGGCAAACTTCAAAGTTAATTAGAAACAAGAAGGTAGCTGCACTTCATGTTCTACAAGCCTCAGGATCTATGGCTGCAGCGATTGTGTTAGTTCCAGTAGCCAGGTATCACATGCGAATCCTGCAGTGGCTTCTGGTTTTTCAATGGTCACGAATTCATCAGCCAGTGTCTCATCAGATTCTCATAACGAATATATGAAAAAGGATCTCTCTTGGTGGATTTGTTCAGAGCAGGTGACACAAGGTCGACCGGTTGTTCCCCCTCAACCACAGGTTACGGTGACCATGGATGCTTCCCAGATGGGGGGGGTGCATTATCTGGGAATGACTGTCCAGGGTAACTGGTCAACAGACGAGGCCAAACTCCATATAAACATCCTGGAGATGAGGGTGGTGCTTCTAGCATTGCAGGCATTTCAGACTGTTCTTCCTTTGAGGACAATAGCGATTCAGTCAGACAACATGCAGTAGTATGGAACATAAACAAACAAGGAGGAACCAGATCGTAGCCTCTGTCGAGAAATGCTCAGGGTGTGGTAGTGGGTGATCTCATCCAACCACTTTATGATAGCAATGCATATTCCAGGAAGGTCCAGTGTCGTAACAGACAAGTTGAGCAGAGCCATTCTTATGCCTCATAAGTGGTGCGTCAACTAGAATGTAGTGGAGAAAATTTTCCACACTTGGGGCCAGCCTTGCTGTGATCTCTCTGCCTCTCCCCTAAACAACAAATGCAGTTACTTTGCCCTAATTCCCACACCATGGCAGTCCCAAGGGATGCTGTAGTACATTATTAGCCTTCCAGACTATTGTATGCCTTTCCCCCCATTCCATTGACTCCCATATTCCTTCAAAAAGCCAACAGGTTAAAGAGAGCAATAAACCTCATTGCCCCATATTGATCTCGGCAAATCTGGCTTCCCTTCCTCTGGCCTCATCTGTAGAAGAAGCCCTGGATTCTGGAACCCTTTCCAGACCTACTGTCACAGCCAACAGGAATGCTTTATTCTAACCTTCACAACCTCAAGCTGACAGCTTGGTTCCTCCAGTTCCATTGATTGCCAGAGAACCTATGCTCTCCTCCCTGGTCCGACATACTCTGTCATCCCATAAATCATCCATTCAAAAGCTATATAGGAGCAAATGGAAGAGCTTTGTAATATGGGCACAACAACACACTGTGGATCCTATCACAACTCCCGTTCATTTAATTCTGGAATTTTTAGCTCATTGTTTTAATAACGGAACATTTCGCAGCCATTTAAAATTTTCACATTGGGATAAACAACTTAAGTTTAATTTCCCACAAACTTTGCAAAGCCTTCTTAAAAGGGGCTGTGTTAACCCCCCCTTCCCAAGCATCCCTCTCCTCCTTGGGATCTAAATATGGTGCTACACCTAATTGTTCAACCACCCTTCGAACCTGCAGCATCTTGTGATATTAAGTTCCTTTCATGGAAAACTCTCTTTGGTGGCTATCACATCAGCGAGACTGATGTCAGAAATCCAGGCACTATCATCCCAACCCCCTGTATTTAGTTTTTCATAAAGACAGAGTCTCTTTGCGTACCAATTCCTATTTCTTGCCCAAAGTTTGTTTCTCAAACTAATATTAATCAGACTATACATTTGCCTGTTTTCTTCCCTAATTTTAATAATAAGGGCAAATATGTACTACATTTGTTGGATGTTCATAGACAGTTAAGTTTCTGTTTACATAGAACTAAAGAGTTTTGGAAAACAAGCCAATTATTATTGCATTTGAAGGCCCTAGAAAAGACCTACCAGTTTCCAAAGTTACCTTATTAAAATGACTTTCTAGTTATATTTTCTTTATTTACACCTTAAAAGGCATGAAGCCTGTTAAGTCTGTTTGGGCTTATTCTACCACGGCTATGGCCACATTTGCAGTCTTTCAGAAGAATGCCTCCGTGGATGATATTTGTGCAGCAGCCCCTTGGGCAAACCATCATACCTTTATCACTCATTAGAGGTTAGATTTGGTCTCCAGGGGAAGGGCCTCCTTTGGTGTGATGATTCTGAGGAATGTTCTCCAGTGAGCCCACCCGAGGTAAAGGTAGCAGGGGACTCTGTCCCATATGTGAAGATGAGATGAAAAATTGACAATATCAGGTTAAGAAGTTATGCACTCACCATAATGTTCCATCTGTATTGTTGATTTTTTCATCTTTCCTGATAATCCCCTCTATCGCTCGTCTGGTCAGGATAAAATAGATAAACGTGTGGTTTTGTTCAAGCAGCTTTATTATATACAAACACATCAGGATTGAGACTAAGTAACTTTAACTTAGATAAACTTGTAAACAAATTCACTATCGCACTCATACATGTTCATACTCTGGCTGCACTGTCAAAATGGCACTGAAGCTAGCACATGCTTGCTATTTTATATGCACGTGCTGTCCTTAGAAATGCTTCTTAAAGGTACAACACACTATTCTACATCCTCCCTCTTTGAAAAATGAGTCATGCATTATTGACAACATTAATTGACATGCAAGTGATACAAAATAATTCTTTGACATGTAATTATACAGAACTAAATACATATAGACTGTTATGTCCAGGTTGCTGTGTATTTCACACTGGGTCAGGAAATATGACCAAATCGTGTGACATAGAAATTAGAACTACTGCAGGTCTAGCAGCTGGGACTGTCTCTTGCTGAATATTCAACTTTGGGGACATTAGGAACAGAAGTAGGAGTTAAGGCACATTTTGCAACAGGAACATTGTCTGGATTGCTTTGAGTTCTAAAGTCTGTATCACAGGAACAATACTGTGATATCAATTCTGATGCACGAAGATGTCTGCGATTTCTCCTGTTTCCACACCCTCTGATTCCACAAAGTAGGATCTCGGCTTGGCACATATACCTGTTACTTGACCAATCCGGTCAAAACCTTTCACCATTTGTATCCTTACTGTATCTCCTCCTTTAAATGGACGAAGAAATCTGCTAGATTTATCTTTGCTGGACTTCTGAAAATAACGCTTTCTGAATAGTTGGGCTTTGATTGCTATGTTGTTTTTAGCTTTAGGCCTCAACAAACTGGAACTGATAGGCAAGGTTGTTCTAGTTTGCCTAGAGAGAAGTCTCTGAGCAGGCGAGCCAAGTATATCGTCATGGTGTATGTTTCAGAGATTGAGTAAATTCAAAAAGACATTGATAATATCACTCTTTGACTTCTTTAGCAATTGCTTTGCACTCTGCACTGCACGTTCAGCTAGTCCATTTGACTGTGGATATTCTGGACTACTAGTAACATGTACAAAGTCCCATTCTTTTGCAAATTTCTGAAACAACTGACTGGTAAATTGGGTACCATTGTCAGCCATAAGCTTCTGTGGACTCCCATGGAATGAGAAATGACATTTCAACTTGGTGATAGCAGTGGACGTTAGGTTAGGTAGTAAATCAATCACATACCAGTTTGAATAAGAGTCTACCAACACTAAGTAATGCTGATTGTTCCACTGGAATACATCAGTGGCTACTGTTAACCATGGTTCTTTTTTGCAAATGCGGTCTAGTACTATTGCATACTGAAAAAGAAGAAAGTACTTTATCAATCTCTTTTGTCAGAGAAGGCCAAAATACTAGTACTATCTCCCTTCTTTTGGTACGTTCGGAACCTGGGTGACCACGATGCAAAATCTGGATATATTCATGTTGTAAGGAAGCAGGAACAACAGATGTTAAGTTGTCAATCTCGCCTTCATTCTTGCTGGATGGGTTCGGAGCCGATCCTCGGCTCCGACTCGGCACTTGCTAAGCTCAAGAGTCACTTTTACCAGCTCGAGGCAGCCCCATATCCCATGATGCAAGGTGGTAATTACCCAGATCTTGTTTGCCGCTTCGCTAATGAGGTCATCCTTTTTACCAGCTCCTGGTAAGTGATTTTTCATTGCTCTTTGTGATAGATTTAGGTATCCCAATACCCTAAATTTTTATTCCTTATAGTTTTTTAGTGAACCTTATTCACTTAACTCCATACCCATTTCCCTTTAGTTCCCTTATTCATAGTTTCTGTGTTTTGGGCCTTAGGCCTTACCCACCCTCACAGTTCCTGTCAGGATTTTCCTTAGGTGTGTGGGTGTTGCGTCTCACTGTTTTAATTTTTAGTTATTGGTGTCTTTTTTGGTCTGATTGGTGTGTGTGTGTGTTTAGGACTCAGACATGTCCAAAGATACTAGGGTCTCAGGTTTCAAGAAGTGTGACTCGTGCTGTCAGAAGATGTCTCTGACAGACGGTCACACTTCTTGTATTTATTGCCTGGGACCCCTACACCTGCAAGACTCCTGTGCTATCTGTCATTCTTTCAGCCAGAGAGTCCTGCAGGAACATAGAAATAAGTTGATCCTCAGGGGTCTTCTTAAGCCTGAGAGCTCCCCAGCCAAGGTCGGCTCCGGGAAGCCCTCTAAGTCTCCCAAGACCCAGACTTCGGTGTCCAAGTCTGTGGTCTTGGTTCCAACTCCGCCGGAGTCGACATCGGCTCCGTCCGGAGCCGATCCTTCCTTGTTGGAAGCTTCAGTACCGGCGCCGATACCCTGGCTTCGGCACCTGTGTCGGCTCCGGCTGGAGCCGACACCCTAGCGTCGAAGCACATCTCAGCTCCGGCTGGAGCCAAGATATCTTTGTCTCCGCTCGGAGCTGACAAGTTGTCGGCTCCACCTGGAGCCAAACGTTCTTCGGCTCCAATGGCTCCGTCAAAAAAGAGGTCTAGATCTCCTTCATTGGAATCTATACACTCGGCTCCAGCCTCCCCTTGCTTTCGGAGCGGAGCCATCGGAGCCGATCATCGAGGTCTTCCAGGCTCTCAGACCATGACTTAGAGAGAGTGGTGAGTAGGCTATTAAAATCACAGGCACTAGCCCAGATGCTCCATAGCCCGTCTCAACAGACGACCGCTATTCTACACCCTTCTGAAATTCCTCCTTCGACTCTCCTACAGAGTTTGGAGCCGGAGATTATTGGTACCGTGACTGTTGCAGCTTCGGAGCCGATACCACACCTTTCGGCTCCGTCGTCCTCGACTCCTATCTCCTCCTTGCGACCTTCCTTGGAGGGATCCGGGCGTCGGGCTTCCCTGGTCAGTTCCGAGGGGGAGAGTGGCATCGGACCCTTGTCCGACCCTGCTCTCCCTCTCGGAGCTTCGGCCTTGGTGAGCTTGGCCCCGGCATCTGCTTCGGAGCTTTCCCTTTCGGTGGGACCAGGGATCCCTGTTTCTTCGGAGCGGGATCTCTCGGCCCTCCCTGGGAGGGGAGCCTTCAAGGTGATGGAGTGTGCTAGCCCCGGAGCTTAGTCAGCAGTCGCTTCCTTTAGCTCCTCCCTCTATGGTGCCTGTAGATGCCTCTTCCCGCTCTCTTGCTCCTGGACTCAGAGATCCATCGCCCCAGGTCTCCCCATTGGGAAGAACTTCCTCTTCCGAGGTTTCTCCTGATCCTTCAGGTGAACCCCCGCGTAAGAGTACCTGCAAGAGGAAGCACTTAGACTCCCCTGAGTCTACAACATCAGATACCGATTTAGATGAGTCGGAGGGGTCCCCAAGATCTCCCTCTGAGGATGTCTCCTTTTCAGACATCCTTGAACTCCTCAAACAGGGGGGGAACTGGCCCTCCATTAATCCCTCCGAGAATGAATCGGTATACCTGGAGGCTTTTGGATCTCGACCCTCCACCTCCTGGGTGTCTCCGCCTTTCGACCCCCTAATGGAAGTCATAGCTCGAAAGGCGTGGGCATCTCCTGATTCGGTGGAACCAGTCCCCAGGAGACCTTCAAAGTTTATCACGGCCCCCGCTGAAAAGCAGTTTCTTACTAAGGGTGTCCCGATTGATGCCATGGTGGTGGCGGCCGCCACCAAAAAGGAACTTGCAGATCCTTCCGTGCCAGTCCATCCTCCTAACAAGGAATCTAGGTCCATGGACAGGTATGGCAAGCGGATGTTTTCCTCAGCGACCTTTGCTATGTGTTCACTGAATTATTTATGTCACTTCACCAGACTTCAGAGAGACATCCTCAAAGAATTGGGTGAAGAAGTACAGGATCCGTCAGCATCAGGGGCTCAAGAAAAGATTGCCTCTCAGCTGGGAATCCTTAATTCCATAACCAACTCCTCCATGCGGCTCATTTCTTATGCAGCCGATGGGGCGAGTAGAGCTGCAGGCACAGGAGTGGCTCTCAGACGTCAGTCCTGAATGCGGCTCTGTAATTTTGCAGACCCCTTTAAGGCGTCCTTCACAAATTCTCCCTTTGATGGGACAACATTGTTTGGCCCTCAGGTGAAGGACACTTTGACCAGGTGCGAGCAAGACGGCAAGACTCTTTCTGCCGTAGGAGTCCGTTTCTCCACCCCTTCTAGACCTTACCCCAAAGGTCAGAAGGGAGGGAAAATGTGGTTCCGGAAATCTCAGGGAGTCACACCTGACGCACGTGGTCAATTTACCCCCAGAGGCAGAGGGGGTAATAACACAGACGCCCTAGGGGCAGAGGAGGTCCGCAGAACCTGGGCAGCAGAGAGCCTCTCTCTGACAAGCCCTTCCAGCATCCCTGAGGTGTTGCCCGACTGTCCACCCTTGGAGGCAGTCGGGGGGAGATTGTCGCTGTACCCAGAAGCCTGGTTTCTCTCTCAAGACAAATGGGTACAGTCGATCATATCCGAGGGTTACAAGATTCCTTTCAAGGAAAGCCCTTCCTCAGAAAGGTTCCCTTCCAGACGTTCCACCGGTCTAAGGGAAATTGCAAAACTAGAGGTTTCAAAGCTTCTAAAAAAAACGGGCCATCCAGCCAGTACCAACAGATCATTTAGAGTCCGGAATCTACTCAAGGTTCTTTTTGGTCCCCAAAAAGACGAGAGACTGGAGACCAATATTAGACCTCAGCAGGCTCAACAAGTCTGTCAAAAAGACAAGATTTCGGATGGTCACACTTCAATCGATTTTGCCTTTTCTGGGCAAAGACAACTGGATGTGCTCCATAGACCTTCAGGATGCGTACTATCACATAAAAATCCACAGACGCTCCAGACGTTTTCTCCGCTTTCGGCTGGGGACCGGTCATTTTCAATTCAGAGCCCTGCCCTTTGGTCTCACTACAGCCCCCAGAGTGTTCACCAAATGCATGGCAGTGGTCACGGCTCACCTGAGACGTCAAGGATTCCAGGTGTTTCCGTATCTCGTCGACTGGCTCCTCTCAGCCACCACCAGGCATCAACTTCTCCAAGCCAGAGATTACACTCTACGTCTCTGCGGTCAGTTAGGAATTTCAGTCAACTTCGAAAAGTCTTCCTTATCGCCCTGCCAATCTATTACCTTTATAGGCGCAAATCTAGACACTACTCGGATGTCAGCAAACCTAACAAGTCAGAGAATCCTAGATATCCAAAACCACGTTCGGATCATCCTATCTAGCAAAAGGGTACAAGCCAGGTTGGTCCTGAAAGTGTTGGGCCTCATGGCAGCTGCCATCACACTTCTTCCTCTGGCCCGTTTTTACATGCGTCTTCTACAATGGATGTTGTTCACCCAATGGTCCTTCCAGCAGCTTCCCATGCGTCACAAGATCCTGGTGACACAAACCTGCAAGAACCATCTATCCTGGTGGATTTCTTCTCCTCTAGTCCATCAGGGCAGACCATTTGTTCCCCCAGGCCCCGGTAGCCACGGTCACTTCGGATGCCTCCCTGATCGGGTGGGGGGGCATTATCAGGGCAGGATGGTTCATGGCACGTGGCAACCGTTCGAATACCACCTGCACATAAATGTCCTAGAGATGAGAGCAGTGCTTTTAACGTTGCAAGCCCTCAACGACTTTCTTCCTTTAGGGACTATTGCAGTTCACACGGACAACATGTCCGTCGTGTGGTACATCAACAAGCAGGGCGGAACCAAGTCCTATCCCTTGTGTCGAGAAGCTCTCAGACTTTGGCAATGGGCGATCTCCTCTCATCGGTTTCTGGTAGCAACGCATATCCCCGGGAAAACCAACATTTTACCGGACAGATTGAGCAGAGCTATCCTCATGCCTCACGAGTGGTCTCTCAAGCAATCCATAGTGGAGGAGATTTTTCAGAAGTGGGGCCGCCCATGCTGCAATCTTTTTGCTACACCTCAAAACAGCAAATGCCCAGACTTCTTCTCTCTCTTCCCACTTCCGAGCCATCCCCCCAGAGACGCTCTTACCCAGGATTGGCCCAGGGGACTCCTTTATGCTTTTCCTCCCTTTCCTTTGATACCACAAGTACGCCAGAAAGCTACCGTCTTGAGAGCCAAAATGATTCTCATTGCCCCTTACTGGCCTCGACAAATTTGGTTCCTGTTCCTTCATCGCCATCTCTTGGTGCAGTCTTGGCATCTGGACCCAGCTCCAGATCTTCTGACCCACCAGTCGGGTCAACTGCACCGGTCCGTTCCTTCCCTCAACCTCACAGCTTGGTTGCTCCACTTCCTTCCTTAGCCAGGCTTCCTATGATCTCTAAAGTCCTCTACCAGGAGGATTTACTCTAGCAAGTGGAAACGCTTCTCCCTTTGGGCAAAATCTAAGAACATAGACCCCTTTACTGCCCCTATTCAGTCGGTCTTGGATTTTCTAGCGGAAATTTTTCACTCAGGTTCTTTGTCTTCCACAGTCAAAGTTCAGTTAGCAGCAATCTCGAACTTCCATGTCGGGTTTGCAGACCACAACATCATGTCCCACAAACTTTGTAAAGCCTTTCTCAAAGGAGTGTTCCTTCTTAAACCCCCTGTTAGGGATCCTCCACCACAGTGGGACCTAAATTTAGTGCTGACATCCTTGATACTTCCCCCTTTCGAACCGGCTGCTTCATGTTCATTAAAGTTCCTTTCTTGGAAGACACTTTTTCTAGTTGCTATTACCTCAGCTAGAAGAGTGTCTGAACTTCATGCCGTCTGTGTTCGTCCCCCTTATTTAGTCTTCCACAAGGACAGAGTATCCTTGAGAACCAATCCATCCATGTTAAGTTGTCAATCTCGCCTTCATTCTTGCTTGATGGGTTCGGAGCCGATCCCTCGGCTCCGACTCGGCACTTGCTTTAGCTCGAGAACTCCTTTTACCAGCTCGAGGCAGCCCCATATCCCATGATGCAAGGCAGGAAGTACCCAGATCTCGCTTTGCGCGCTTGGGAGGTCTTCTCTTTACCAGCTCCTGGTAAGTTGTTCACTTTTGTGATATTTAAGCCCTTTTTTTAGTTAAAACTAATTTTTTGATAGTTTAATTTTTAAATTAACCTTTTTCTGACAGAAATCCCTGTCTCTTTTAATTTTTAGTCAGTCAATTTTCCCTATCCCATCCCCCTGTTAGGGTGTGTGTGTTGTGTTTTACTAAATACCTCTTGGTATTAGTTTAATTTCTTTTGACTGGTGTGTGTGTCTGTTGTGTTTAGGCACCATGTCTAAGGAGAGGGTTTCAGGTTTTAAGAAGTGTGACTCGTGCTGTCAGAAGATGTCTCTGACAGACGGTCACACTTCTTGCCTGTACTGTTTGGGCCCTCTTCACCTGCAGGACTCCTGTGCTATTTGTCACTCCTTCAGCCAGAGAGTCCTGCAGGAGAGAATAAGTTGATTCTCAGGGTCTTCTTAAGCCGGAGGGCTCTCCGGCTAAGTCGGCCCCACAAAAATCAACCAAAACTGCCAAGGCCCAGGCTTCTGTTTCTAAGCCTGCAGCCTCGGCTCCGACTAGAGTCGAGATCGCTCGGCTGGAGCCGATTCTGGATCCACAAAGCTTCGGCCGATGGCTATCGGTGCCGAATCTGCTTTGACCACTGTGGTGTCGGCCCCGATCGGCTCCGACACCCACATGGCACGGGCATCGGTGTCGGCTCCGATCGGCTCCGACATCCATGTGGCACAGGCATCGGTGTCGGCTCGATCGGCTCCGACACCGTTACTGGTAGCTGTATCGGCTCCGCTGGAGCCGATACATCGAGACGTTCTGCCGGCTCCGAGAAATCGGTGCCGACAGGATCAGTAGTATCGGCTCCGATGGCCCATTCCAGGAAGAGGTCGAGGTCTCCTTCCTTGGAGCCGATACGTTGGGCTCCGGCCTCCCCTCTCCTATCGGAGCGGAGCCATCGGAGCCGATCTTCAAGGTCATCCAGGTTGTCAGATCATGACCTAGAGAGAGTGGTCAGTAGATTGCTCAAGTCACAGGTACTGCCCCAAATGCTACACAGTCCGTCTCAGCAGACAACTGTTGGTCCACACCCCGTTACTGTTCCTCCTTCGACTCTACCCCAGAGTTTGGAGTTGGAGTCTTCGGCATGGTTACTGCTACGGCTGGAGGACGGATACCTCCTTCTGTCCCTTCAGCCCCTACTCTTATCTCCTCTTCCTTAGAGGGATTCGGTGGTCGGGCTTCCATGGTCTCCTCCGAGGGGTGAGTGGCATCGACCCTTGTCCGAGCCCGCTCTTCCCTTGGAGCCTCGGCCTTGGTGAGCTCGGCTCCGACATCTGCCTCGAGACTTCCTTCGTGGCCCCTGGAGTTCCTAGCTCTTGAGCGGGTTCTCTCGGACCTGCCTGGGAGGGAGCATTCGAGGTGATGAAGTGTGTACTGGCCACTGGTATCAGTCAGCAGTCTCTTCCCGTAGCTCCTCCCTCTATTGTACCTGTTGACATCTCTGCCACTTCTCTTGCTACAGGACCCAGAGATCCTCCGCCTCAGGTTTCCCATTGGGAATTTCCCCTCTTCCGAGGATTCTCCTGATGTTTCGGGAGATCCTCCTAGGAAGAGGACTTGTAAGAGGAAGCATGTAGACTCACCTGAGTCTGTCACTGGATACTGACTTTGATGAGTCAGAGGGATCCCTAGATCCCCTCTGAGGATGTCTCCTTCTCAGACATCCTAGAACTTCTGAAACAGAGGGGAAACTGGCCCACCAACAATCCCTCTGAGGATGAGTCAGTATACCTAGAGGCGTTTGGATCTCGGCCCTCCACCTCCTGGGTGTCTCCGCCTTCGACCCCCTTATGCAGGTTATTGCACGAAAGGCGTGGACAGCTCCTGACTCTGTAGAGCCAGTCCCTAGGAGGCCTTCTAAATTTATCACTGCCCCTAGTGACAAACAATTCCTCACCAAAGGTGTCCCTGCTGATGCCATGGTGGTGGCTGCGGCCACCAAAAAGGAACTTGCAGATCCTTCCGTGCCCGTCCATCCTCCTAATAAGGACTCTAGGACCATGGATAGGTACGGGCAAGCGGATGTTTTCCTCAGCGACCTTTGCTATGCTCGCTGAATTATCTTTGTCACTTCACCAGACTCCAGAGAGATATCCTCAAGGAGCTGGGAGAAGTAGTTCAGGATCCTACAGCTGCAGGGGCCCAAGAAAAGATTGCTTCTCAGCTAGGAACCCTCAATTCCATTGCTAACTCCTCCATGCGGCTAATATCTTATGCTGCGGATGGAGCAGTAGAGCCGCAGGCACAGGTGTGGCTCTTAGACGCCAAGCCTGGATGCGGCTATGTGATTTTTGGATCCCTTTAAGGCGCCCTTCACAAATTCTCCCTTTGATGGGTCAGCTCTGTTTGGCCCTCAGGTGAAGGAGACCTTGACCAGGTGTGAGCAGGACGGCAAGACTCTTTCTGCTGTTGGAGTCCGTTTTTCCACCCCTTCTAGACCTTATCCCAAAGGACAGAAGGGTGGGAAGATGTGGTTCCGAATCCCAAGGAGTCACGCCGATTCACGTGGTCAGTTTACCCCTAGAGGCAGAGGGGTAACAACAACAGACGCCGCTCTAGAGGCAGAGGGGTCCAAGAACCAGGGCAACAGGGAGTCTCTTCCTGAGAAGCCTTTTCAGCATCCCTGAGGTGTTGCCCGGCTGTCCCTCCTTGGAGGCAGTCGGGAAGATTATCACTGTACCCAGAAGCCTGGCATTCCCTCACTCAAGACAGATGGGTACAGTCGATCATATCCAAGGGTTACATAATTCCTTTCGAGGAAAGTCCCTTCCCTCAAGTTCCCTTCCAGATGTACCACCCGGTCTAAGGGACATTGCAGAGTTAGAAATCGCAAAACTACTGCAAAAAGAGCCATTCAGCCAGTTACAATAGACCATTCAGAGCCGGAATCTACTCAAGGTTCTTTTGGTCCCCAAAAGACGGGAGACTGGAGACCAATATTGATCTCAGCAGACTCAACAAGTCTGTCAGGAAGACAAGATTCGAATGGTCACTCTTCAGACAATTCTGCCCTTCTTACAGAAGGACAACTGGATGTGCTCAATAGATCTTCAGGATGCGTACTATCACATCAAAATTCACAGACGCCCAGGAGATTTCTCCGCCGGCTGGGGTCCAGTCATTTCCAGTTCAGAGCCCTGCCCTTTGGTCTCACTACAGCCCCCAGAGTGTTCACCAAATGTATGGCAGTGGTCACGGCTCACCTGAGACGTCAAGGATTCCAGGTGTTTCCGTATCTCGACGACTGGCTCCTGTCAGCCACCACCAGGCATCAGCTTATACAAGCCAGGGATTACACAATAGACCTTTGTTCTCATTTGGGCATCTCAGTCAACTTCAAAAGTCATCCTTATCGCCTTGCCAGTCTATTACCTTCATAGGCAAACTTAAACACTGTTCGGATGTCAGCTACCCTTACAGAACAAAGAGTTTCAGACATTCAGACTCATGTCAGGATCATTCTGGCCAGCAAGAAGGTACAGGCCAGAATGGTTCTAAAGGTATTAGGTCTCATGGCTGCGGCCATTACTCTTCTTCCCTTGGCTCGATTCTACATGCGCCTCCTTCAGTGGATGCTGTTCACACAGTGGTCATACCAGCAACTCCCAATGCGTCACCAGATTCTGGTGACACAAACATGCAAAGAACATCTTGCTTGGTGGATCACATCGCCTCAGGTTCACCAAGGCAGGTGCTTTGTACCCCGTCCCCGATAGCCACTGTCACCACGGATGCCTCCCTGATCGGGTGGGGGTCATTATCAGGGCAGGATGGTTCATGGGACGTGGCAACTGCTCGAAAGTACCATCTGCACATAAATGTCCTGGAGATGAGAGCAGTGCTTTTAACGTTGCAAGCCCTCAACGACTTTCTTCCCATAGGGACAATTGCAGTCCTCACAGACAACATGTCTGTAGTTTGGTATATCAACAAACAGGGCGGAACCAAGTCCTACCCCTTGTGTCGAGAAGCCAGACTATGGCAATGGGCGATCTCCTCTCATCGGTTTCTGGTAGCAATGCATATCCCTGGGAAAACCAACATTATAGCGGACAGATTGAGCAGAGCTATTCTCATGCCTCACGAGTGGTCTCTCAAGCAATCCATAGCGGAAGAGATTTTTCTGGAATGGGGTCGCCCATGTTGCGATCTTTTGCTACTCCCCAAAACAGCAAATGTCCAGACTTCTTCAGCCTCTTCCTCTATCAGGCCATCCCCAGAGACGCTCTGACCCAGGATTGGCCCCAGGGACTTCTTTATGCCTTCCCTCCATTTCCTCTGATCCCTCAGGTGATCCAGAAAGCTACCGTTTTGAGAGCCAAATTGATTCTCATTGCCCCTTACTGGCCTCGACAAGTTTGGTTCCCGTTCCTCCATCATCACCTTTTGGTGCAGCCGTGGCATCTGGACCCAGTGCCAGATCTACTGATTCACCAATCCGGTCAGCTGCACCGGTCAATCCCTCTCTCAACCTCACAGCATGGTTGCTCCACTTCCTTCCTTAGCCAGGCTTCCTTTGATCTCTAACCCTGTTAGAGACATCATAGTAGCTTCACTAAAATCCTCTACCAGGAGGATTTACACAAGCAAATGGAGACGTTTCTCTTATTGGGCTAAGGCCCAAAATATTGATCCTTTTACTGCCCCTGTTCAGGCAGTTCTGGACTTCTTAGCAGAGATTTTTCATGCAGGCTCCTCTTCTTCCACAGTCAGAGTTCAATTGGCTGCTATTTCTAATTTTCATGTCGGATAGCAGATCATAATATTATGTCCCATAGGCTCTGCAGGGCCTTCTTGAAAGGAATTTTCCTACTAAAGCCTCCAATCAGGAATCCTCCTCCTCAGTGGGATCTAAATTTAGTGCTGACATCCTTGATTCTTCCCTTCGAGCCAGCTGTTTCTTGTTCCCTGAAATATCTTTCTTGGAAAACTTTATTCCTAGTGGCTATTACATCTGCCAGGAGGGTGTCTGAACTTCATGCTCTTTCGGTTCGACCCTATTTGATTTTTCACAAAGACAGAGTATCTTTGAGAACTAATCCATCATTTTTACCTAAGGTCGCTTCAAAAACAATCTGAATCAATCCATTGATCTCCCGTATTTTTCCTAACTATTCAGATAGAGCTGAACAAAAGCTACATTATCTTGACGCCCACCGTCAGCTCAGATATTATTTGGACAGAACAAAAAATTTAGAAAATCTGATCAACTTTTTGTCTCCTATGGATAATAAAAAAGGCCTACCTGTTTCTAAAGTGACTTTGTCCAGATGGCTTTCTTCGGTCATCACTGAAATTTATACGATCAGGGGAAAACAGCTGTGCTCAAAACCTAAAGCACATTCAACTAGGAGTTTAGCTACTTCTACAGCTTTTCAAGCTAGACTACCTTTGGACACTATTTGTGCAGCGCCACTTGGGCCACTCCTCATACTTTTGTTTCCCATTACAAATTGGACTTGGCCTCCAGGGACAGAGCCAGTTTTGGTTCTACAGTCCTCAAGAGTTTGTTCCATTGAGCCACCCAGGATAGAGGTGCTAGGGACGCGGTCCCATCAAGCAAGAATGAAGGCGAGATTGACAACTTAACATTAAGAAGTTATGTACCTACCATAACGCTCCATGTTAGTTGTCTTCTCGCCTTCTTTCTTGCGACCCTCCCTCCTTCCCCCTGGCCTGGACAGACCTTGTATAAGAAACTGTTATGCTAAAGACCATTCAGACCTGGTCCTTTTTCCATCTGTAAGTTTCTTCTTCCTTTGGGAAGTATTTTATGCTTGGTGTTATTGCCCTTTGTCAACAAACGAGATCTGGGTACTTCCTGCCTTGCATCATGGGATATGGGGCTGCCTCGAGCTGGTAAAAGGAGTTCTCGAGCTAAAGCAAGTGCCGAGTCGGAGCCGAGGGATCGGCTCCGAACCCATCAAGCAAGAAAGAAGGCGAGAGAAGACAACTAACATGGAACGTTATGGTAGGTACATAACTTCTTATTTTTGCCCAAGGTTGCTTCTAAAACAAATTTAAACCAATCCATTGATCTTCCTGTATTTTTTCCAAATTATACCAACAGGGTGGAACAAAAATTACATTACCTAGATGTTCATCGCCAACTCAGATATTACTTGGACAGAACGAAGCAGTTTAGGAAGTCCGATCAGCTCTTCCTTTCTTATGCTGAAAATAGAAAAGGTCTCCCTGTTTCTAAAGTGACCTTATCCAGATGGCTATCTTCCACCATTTCTGACATTTATCAGCTTAGGGGCAAACAGCTGAGCTCAAAACCTAAAGCTCATTCCTCAAGAGGTCTAGCCACTTCTACAGCCTTTCAGGCTAGGCTACCCTTAGATACTATTTGTGCAGCAGCCACTTGGGCCACTCCTCATACCTTCATTTCTCATTACAAATTGGATTTGGCCTCCAGGGACAGGGCAAGCTTTGGTTCCACTGTTCTCAAGAGTCTGTTCCATTGAGCCACCCAGGATAGAGGTGCTAGGGATGCGGTCCCATCCAGCAAGAATGAAGGTAGATTGACAACTTAACATTTAGAAGTTATGTACCTACCATAACGCTCCATGTTAGTTGTCTTCTCTCCTTCTTTCTTGCCCCTCCCTCCTGTCCCCCTAGCCTGGACAGACCTTGATCTCCCTTTTTCTCTGGAAGATTCTTCTTCCTTGGACACCAGTTAGTTCTTGTCCTTGATTACCTGGTTTCCCTTTACAGCCTTTTTAGGTTAGTTGTCCCTCTTTCCTGGATGGAAAGTTTTTATAGGCAGTTTTTCCTCTAGATACCAAACGAGATCTGGGTAATTACTGCCTTGCATCATGGGATATGGGGCTGCCTTGAGCTGGTAAAAATGACTCTCGAGCTTAGCAAGTGCCGAGTCGGAGCCGAGGATCGGCTCCGAACCCATCCAGCAAGAAAGAAGGCGAGAGAAGACAACTAACATGGAACATTATGGTAGGTACATAACTTCTAATTTTAGGACCTTTGAAAATAATGCCATCTTCCATCAACATCTCATCTCTGTAAGGAAAATAAGTTTGCTCTTCAGGCAGTGCACTAGATTGCTTTGACGGCCATCCAATATTAATGAAGTGGTGAAGCTTTGGCAAAACTGGAGCAGTCTTTGTATATCTCTCAGCTCATCAAGTCTCTTGGTAGAAAAATTATGCACTTCCATGACATCATAGTCAAAATTCTCTACATTAAGCTGTTTCATTGCATTTCTGGGCGATCTGGATAAGTTATCAGCCAGATAAAAAAGTTTGCCTTTTGTATAGACCATTTTGAAGTTGTACTTTTGCAATTTGAGCATCATTCTTTGTAATCTCGTTGGAGCTGAATGCATAGGCTTCTTTAAAATAGTGACTAGAGGTTGATGATCAGTTTCAATTTGATTTGAATAGCTCAACCTTAAATATAATCATGAAATTTTGAACATCCAAATACTATTTATTGCCAAAAGTTCTTTTTCAATTTTAGCATATTGCATTTTAGTTTGAGTAAGAGTTCAAGATGCATAGGCTACTGTCTATCCTTTTGAAGAATAACTGCGCCAAGACCAAATTTTGAAGAATTACAGGAAAGAGTTGCTGGTTTATTTACATCATAGTATCTTAATGTAGGTGGGGTGGCAATTTTCTGATTAAGGTCTTCAAATGCTCTCTGATGCTGTTACAACCAAGACCATGTAACATTGTTGTGCGTCAGCTCTCTTAAAGGTGCTGTCAACCCACTGAATTCTGGTATAAACTTGTCTAAATAGTTGACCATACCAAGAAAACGTTGTAGAGCTTGAACATTATCTGGTGCTGGCATCTCAAGAATGGCTGCTTGCCAGTGCTAGTAAATAATTGACCTACATATGTAACTTCTGGTAATCTGAATTGCACTTCAGAGGACTGAGCTTCAAGTTCACTTCACGTGCTCTGTATAGAATTTTCCTAAGGTTTCTGTCATGCTCTGCTTCATTATTGCCTCCAGCTAATAAATCATCTACTGTTATGGCACACGGATAACCTGAAAAAAATTGCTCCATTGCACGCTGAAAGACTTCACTTGCAAAATTTATTCCAAATGGCATCTGGAGGAATCTATGTCTTCCAAATGGGCTACTGAATGTAGTTAGTAGTGAAGATTTGCAATGAAGCATCACTTGCCAAAATGAAGTTTTTGCATCCAAGGCAGAAAAAGCATTGGCATTCGGTATTAGGGCTGTGACTTCCTCGACTGTGCGCATAGGATGATGCAGGCTCTTTAATGCTTTGTTCAAATCTCTTGGGTCAATGCATATTGTGATGTTGTCTGAGCCTTTTTTGTGATCTGCTGCCATGGACGACACCCATTCAGTAAGTTCTGCAACTCGACAAATTACACCTTGCTGCACCAATTTATCCAACTAAGCTCTGACTTTGTCCTGCATAGCTATCTGAACTTTTCTTGCTGGTCTGACCACTGGACTGATCTTTGAGTCTAACTTCATAGAATGCACAACTTGAAGTTTGCTTAACTTGTCATCGAAAACATCAGCATACTCTGAGAAAATAGCATCAGTGAAACTGGAATTCAGACGTGTTTATGTGATGTCCCGGGATTCACGATGCTTTATTTTCCATGCAGGAACAGTGTAACCGCTCCTGCATGGGAAATGGCCACTTTGCGATCCACGTACGTGCCGTTTTCACGTGCACGAGTGGCCTTAAACTGTTCCTGCACAGAAAGCTGTGCGGGATGCTAATGAGCTCATTTGCTGGTGAAAACCATGCAAATGACCCGATTAGCGATCCAGCAAAGTGGCATGTAAACTTTTCTCATGTTACTAATTTTCTTTCTAAACTATACTATTATCTTCCCTTCATAGTCTCACTATTTTATATTATTGCATACAAATTTGCATATATGTAATAACTATGACTATTATAATTTGGGAAAAAAAAAATTTGTACACACTAAAGTTTTTATGTAACGCTTCCTGTCTTTATAATACATGTCATAACTTTTAGATTAATTGTGTAAGTTTTTACTTGGAGCTTTTCTCCCTGGGTCTGTACTGAAAATGGACATGCATCCAGCTAGACTAGCCCGGTCAACAAATGTAAAATAAAATAAATAAATAAAATAAAAATGTTCCGTGCTGGAACAGTATAGCTTGCAGAAATGTATTCTGTTACTAACCAAATACATTTCTGCAATCTATACAGCAGAGCTGTGTTAACGTTCCAGAAAACATGTATTAATTAGGTTTTGCATGCCATTGGCCAAATATATGGCTATCGGCATGCAAAACCACTTGAAAATAATAAAATTAAAACTTTATTTTATGTTGACTCAGCCATTGAGGGCAGGGGATGTGGTACACTAGTGGGAGGGGGGAGAAGTAGAAGAAATGGGGGGAGGGACTGCAGTAGAACTATCTGCATTTTGCCGTTATAGTCAGTGGCATTCAGAAAGTAAACCTAGGCAAGAAACAGTGGCTGCTAAGGGGGAAGGCTCGGGAATAGTGCAGTAACTAGGGCTTAAGGCAGTGGGGTATGCTAATGAGGGGACTTGTACTGAATCACAAGTTAAACAGGAACATTTCTAAGTGTCAGACTGCACCTAACCGTGTAGGTGCTCTAACACCATCGTGTAGGCAGAAGAAGCAAGGAACATGAAAAGGGGGTGTGTCATGCTTGCTGGAAGCACATTGGAGCCCTGTTGGCTGGCGTCTGCTTAGCTAAGCACAGCTAGGAGAGGGGTTGTGTCTGAGGCTGTATACTCCTACTCCATGAACTGAAGAGAATGTGCACGTGCAGGGGAGGGACATATCTTGCTGTTTACACTACCAACAGGCTGAAAGAGGAAGGGTAGAAGGAAAAGGCAAAGGAAGTAACAGAGCAAGGGAAATGCTGTACAAATCAGCAGTATGGGAGTCTGCAACCCACAATTGGCCAGTGAAAGCACTCAAATAATACAGCTGACAGGTGGCTGCAGACCTGAATATGGGAGGACATGTAAAATAAAATTAAAGGGCAACAGCACAAAATAAAGGTGAACTGATGTAGAAATCACTACTATGAGAATCTTGTAACTCAGAATGGGCTGTGCAAGTATAATACAGCTAGCTGGCAGAGCTGTAAATGGGAGGAGATGCAAGTAAAAATTAATTACAAAAAGGGCAACAGCAGAATAAAGGCAGTCATCCACAAATCACCAGTAATGTTTCTAACACTCAGTGGCTAAATCCAAGCCATGAGCAAGTAAGCTGGCAGGTGGAATGAATCACAAACCGACGATCTGACAGGCAGCAGTAGCATCATACCACTATAAAGTATGGAAACACCCCTCAGTATGCGTTTCCCCACAAACTCTGCACCTTTGGAGTAAACCTGGGAATTTAAACCGACAAAATGCTAGGGGCTGCCATTGCTCGGATACATCACTATGTGCTGGTGGCTGACTGTGGTGGATAATGCTGACGACCGACACAGACACAGGAGAAGGAGGAGAGTGTTCAGAACTAGGGTGACCTTATCAGCGGCTACATGACCTGGAGATTGTAGAGCATTACAGGGTGGACAGGGACATACTTCTGCAAATTGTGGAGCTGTGCCGGCATCGCATCACATCCAGAACAAACAGAGGGGAACCCATCCCACTGGATATTAAGGTATGTGTAACCTTAAGAATACTAGCTACAGGTACTTTCCAAAGACCTACTGAGGATATCATGGGGGTGTCACTGGCACTCCATCAGTTCCTGGATGCCATGCTACCACATGTCCATGAACACATCTACTTCCCTAACACCCATGAGGAATTGACCAGCAATATGCGTCTCTTCCACCATGTAGCTGAATACCCGCAGGTACTTGGTGCCATAGACTGCACGCACATCCACATCAAAGCACCACCCGGTGAGCAGGGTAGGGTCTATATCAACTGTAAGGGCTTCCCCTCCAACTTCCAGGTTGTGTGCGATGCCCAGGGGGATAATCATGCAAGTGTTTGCTGGCAGCCCTGGCAGCTATCATGACTCGCACATCTGGCATTCCTCACAGACAGGGGGGACATCCCAGTTGGCCATCTAGTGGGTAATGCTGGCTATGTACTTGAGCCGGGACTGATGACACCCATCAGAAGTGCACACAACTCCGAACAAGAATGCCATAATGAGGCACGTGCACAAACCAGGGTCATTATAGAGCGTGTGTTTGAGATGCTCAGGTCACTGTTCTGCTGCCTTGACATATCCGGTGGAGCCTTGCAGTACTCTCCAGCTACATGTGGACAAATGTTCATGGTATGTGCCATGCTACACAATATGATTTTGCAGAAACAGCTGCAGCAGGAACAATATGGGGAGGGACCACACAGCCCCCACCATTGCCAAGGTCACCACAGGCACAGAGGGACTTGGAGGAGGAACATCCCGAGCCTGCCCCTAGAGCAGACAGAGGCGTGCCCAGTATGCCTATGCCTTGGCAAAGAGGCAACGCATAGCACACACACTGACACTGTAGGGATCCAGGGACTGATACCTCTCTCCAACTTGCACATACAGTAAAAGGGATGACAAACATGACACTACCTGTATTTTACCATGTACAAGGAGTGTACTGCATGCGTCCCACATAGTCAACTCTCTAGCAGCATCCTCAATACCGCCTCAGGCACAAGGTAAGTCACCCTTACTATCAGTTACTGAATGGAGTAGTATGTTCTGATAGTTATACCTATGCAATGGATGCAAACATGCAAGAGAATTTGGTGGCCAAATGGGATGGCAGCAGATAGCTGACAGCTATATGGGACAGCATGAAATCCATAACAAGTACTGTTGTCCCCATACTAGGCAGTAGTACTCAAGGTGACAACTCCCACTGCAGTACATGTGGTGGCTCGACTAACTGTGGGTGTCCACAGGTCACACATGGATGTCAGTGAGCATTCCCATACTCGCCCCCCCAGCCTCACCCAGCAGAACAGGTGTAGATGACCGGAAAGAAAGGTTGGGCAAAGCTCCACAAATGGTGGCAACAGTGAACAGCTCCCCTACAAACCTATGCAGACATACTACAACAGGTATGGCAGTTGCAGTATAGTTCTGAAGAGTAAGAAGTCTAAAACTGAAATGTATGCCATTACAATCTAACTTGTGTACTTTACTGATGTGCCTCCATTCTGCAAGATAGGGCACAATACAATACTAAATGGAAGCAAACAGAGTATAACTGAAATAGTGCTGTCAGTGCAAATGTGTAAAGTTGTTAGGTGTGCCCCCCCCAACCCATTGTATAAATGGCAGTAACATGTAAGTTTGTAGAGTAATATCAGTGGAGCACAGATTGCCTGAGCTGTCCCAATCAACATGATAATTGGTGAAGGTCCACTGTATGCAAGGGTCAGTGTGCCAATTGTTTGTGAGTGTTTAATATCATCTGGAAGTGGACAGCATGTATGCCTGGATGTTGTGTCTCAGTGGCCTAGCTACAGTACTGTGGTTGGCAGGGCCATGTTCCAACAACTACAGTACTAACCAATCTGCTTCTCAGCTACACCTGTGTTACTAGTTGTACACACTCACTGTCAGAAAGCTGGATAGGCTGTGAACAGGGGTCCATACATAGAAACAGTACACAGGTGGAAGTACTCTATGCAGTGCCTAGAAGGTAACTCTGAACTGCACACACCTTTGGAATTAAATATAGAGGTTAGCATCACGTTAGTTGTCCCTCTTATATGGAATACTAGTTGTCTGCCCAATCACTGGCAGCCCGCAAAAGCCACAGTTATAAAGTAATGACACACTGCTGATGTCCACATACAAGGCAGGAGAACGAGAAGGTCCCAGTCATATCTGTGAGTCATGTGCCATAAGCTTCCATATCACACATGCACTCAATCCACCACCACCCCCAACTGCCACAGCTATTTCATCAGTCATATCCTTGCTGTTGGGAATGATTACAGAATCATCACACTTCTTTTATAGAATGCACACAGGATGCAGCATGCTGAAATGGTGTCCCATGCAGGTCTGTCCCTAGCCGTAAGCAGCACCCTGCATGGATCCAGACTGATGAATCACTATGAACTGGAAGGATTGCCAAGGAACACCTCACCCACTTGCCCATGTCACCCCAGGGGAATCCACTGGCTTGCAGCCTGGTAACATATGAGTGACAAAATGCAGTGGTCTGCATCACTCTCATGTGGCCTACAGGCCTCTGGCAAATGCCCATGGCTCACCCATAGTGCCATCATACTGAATGTCACAGGGTCCTAACTAACATAACACATTAAGCAGAAAACAAATGCAAGCCATGCTGACAAATGCCAGTAGCATGCTTCTCCATGTACTAGTGCACAAATTGTGGACCAAGACATAATTACTGCTGTGTTAAAAGTCAAACTATAGAAATACTTATGAGATATTGTTCCCATAGTGTTGGGAAGAAGACAGAATTGCAGAGACGGGGGGGCATAAAAGCATGGATATCATGAAATGTGTGAAGTCTGAAACTCCGTTATCTGTTCATACTTCCCCCTGACTGCAAACCCATGAATGCGTAACCACAAACCTGCTTGTAAACCACAGTGTGAAATGAAATTGACCAGATATACGAGTCCTGTCTTTGGATAACCTGGCCAAATATGTACAGCTGAGAGGTATGCCCACAGCAGGATATGGCCATTCAGTTAAGTTGAGAAATGCACAAGATGGGGATCCCCATCCAGCATAGCACCAAGGTGATGGACTATTTACACAGACCCATCACTCAGTTGTCTGTAGCCTCCCCTCCACAATGGCAGGAGTTTGCCATAATGTCTAGTCTTTGCCTCACAATATTGGTGTTTGCTGCATTGCTCTTGTATTTCCCTGGTAAACAACTGTGAGCAGCCAATGATATCTGTCAGTAGCTGATGACACAATACATTACACTGTAAAACAATATATTTGTCCAAAAATCTATGCTAAAACAGAAAATGTTACACAAGCAACATAGACAGTAATAGGAAACTTCGTTACACACAGTATCCCTCATGTTTGGACCAGTTGTGTCTCCATATTGCCAAACCTATCTACAGATAACCTGCAAAAATAGCTTGCTAGGTGTAGCTGTAGCACACAAAACCCTGGACTGGAGTACAGCTCTCCCTGGAATGGATTCCCACAAGTAATATAGAAGGTCATACTGGGCATACCCCTACACTTAGACAAATTAAAACCCATGTCTGACACCACAGTGGACCATAGATATCAGTTATGTCTGACACCACAGTGGACCATAGATATCAGTTATCTGCAGAAGTCCGTGCACACACACACCAAAATGTAAACAGTTTGGTCTTCACACACACACCAAAATGTAAACAGTTTGGTCTTCACACACACACACACACACACACACACACACACACACACACACACACATACATACATACACACACTGGACAGGAAAACCCACAGCCAGCTGTAGGTGGCATATATGTGGTAAATCTCCATCTGTTTTGTGTGATATGCACACATACCTAAGGCCAACATACTACAATAATTCAAACATACACACACATACACATGGGGAAGAGAGAGACAGTGAGGGTGAGAGAGTACCATTATGAAGCCTTTCCCACCCAGTACACATCCCATAGTCCCACTCTACACTATCTGCTGATGTATGTCACCTTAAATGTACCTTTAGACAAGCCTCAGATATATAAGCTTGATAGCTTGTGCGATAAATGCGTAACTTACTAAAGCAAATAAATAGATAGGTAGGGTTTTGAATCTCAGTCCTGGCAACTGTGTGTGTGTGTGTGTGTGTGTGTGTGTGTGTGTGTGTGTGTGTGTGTGTGTGTGTGTGTGTGTGTGTGTGTGTGTGTGTGTGTGTGTGTGTGTGTGTGCGCGTGCGTGTGTGTGTGAAGGAATTACTGATGTTCTTCATTCCACATTGCTGCAGTCCTAACTATTGGGTAGTCCGCTGTCCAGTCGGCCCGAATACCAAAGTATATGGCTGACGCCAGTACGTCAGGGTACTAATGCGCATGACCGACGTCATATCCTCAGTCTTTTTTGCCGCATGGTCCGATGCAGAAGCAATTTTGCGAGTGCAGGTTGGCGTTCTGAAAGTTTCTGAAGTCAGAGTTTCAGACCGAATCAAAGTTGGCTAAGTACCCCGTTGGGGAATATTTTGGTTTTTTCTTGCCTCAGTATTTAACCGGATGTCAGAAAAGTGAATAACTGTATTTCTTGTGGGAAACAGATACCTCATAGGGATTACCATACTTTGTGTATACCTTGTTTAGGGCCTGAGCACGGCGTTGTTGGATGCCGCTTTGTGCTAGATTTAACAAACGCACTATTAAGAGAAGGTTAGACTGTGCCAGGTTAGTGTTTGGGAAGCGTTGTAATTATAAAATGCCGTCGGATGCGGCGCCGCTTCGCTAAGAAAGCAAAGATAAAGCAGCAAAGCCTAGGGTGGAGGAACCACAGTCCCAGACGCCGGTTCTTTGGAAGGCTCAGTGGAGCCGGAGGTTTTGCCAGGTGTCTCTTTGGAGTCTCAGGGAGAGACTTTACTGTTACAGGATGTATCCTCTCAGGAAGTAGGCCAGGCTGAGGGAGCTTCTCAGGTGGCTGTTCTTCCCTCTCTTCCTAAGGTGGTTAGAGCCTCCCCTTCAGTTTCCAAGGCTTCTTTGAGGGGCAGGCCAAGTTTAGCTTCTGTGGGGGTTTCTCCTAGTACTTCAGGATCTTTGCCTAAGAAACATATGCTTAAAATGGCAGAGGATTTGATTACTATGATTAGGGTTCTATGCCCTCCTGATAAGAGGCCTAGGGTGGAACCTGAGTTTGAGAGTTTTGAGCAATGCTCGGAGGCTTGAGTCTTGCTGAAGACTTGCAGGAGTACCCTCCTTATTCTGATTCTGATGTGGAGGATTCTACTCCTTCTGCTTCTCCTCCTGAGGATTTTTCATTTTCAGAGACTCTGCATTCCATGAGGGAGCATTTTAAATGGGAAGGTCAAGATTTCTCTGATTCCAGGAAAAGGCTTAGGGAATTCTTGTTTTACCCCAGCATAGGCCTTTAGCTATACCTCCTGTTTTGAATGTGGTGGAAGATGTGTTTGCAGAGGCTTCCCTGAATCCTGATTCTTTGCCTCCTGCCCCAGTTAAACCGGATAGGTATTATAGGGTGCCTGTAGCTCATAAGTATCTTTTTAAGAGTCCTAGGGCAGACCCAGAAACTGTCTCTCAGGGGCCTAAAGGTGTGAAGGCCTCAGTTGTTAAAAATCCTGTCCCTCCTGATAAAGAGGCAAGGGCTTTGGATAGATGGGGAAAGAAAGTGTATACTTCTTCCACTTTAGCCATGAGGGCATTGAATTGTCAGTTTCACATGTTAAAATATCAGAATTATCTTCTTTCACAGTTGAAATCTAAGGTGGATGCTCTGGCTGAAGGTATTGAGTGTAAAGAGTTGCAGAATTTAGTTCATGTGTCTGAACAGGTGGGTAAACATTCCTTGCAGTGTGGTTTTGATGCTGTGCAGGCCTCCTCCAGGGTTGCTGCCACTGGTTCTGTTCTTCAGAGACACGCCTGGCTGAGAGATCAGAATTTAGCTGAGCATGTTAAGACAAGGATTTTGGATGCTCCTTTACAGTCTGATGTGTTGTTTGGTTCGCCTGTGGAAGCAGTTTTGAAGAAAATGGAGGACAAGGCTAAGTCTATGCAAACTGTTAAAGATTTTTGCAGGTGCAGCCTCCAAGTTTAGTAGAAATTGGCCTACTAAGGGATGGACTTATGCTGCTTATGATTCCCAGTCTAGGGGTAGGTCTAGACGTGGTAGGGCAGAGCTCAGGGTTCTTTTAGGCCCAGGACAGGAGTTCCCCTGCTCAGACTTCTGGTGAGGGCAGGGGTCAGTCCTTCGTCGGACCCAATGACCTTTTCGGCTGCCAGTACATTCTCGCCTGGCAGCACCTTTGGGAGGAAGGCTGTCTCTTTTCAAAGAAAATTGGGATTTAATTACCCAAGACAGATGGGTTCTGGATATTATTCACCACGGTTACAGGTTTTATTTCCATACCTTGCCTCCTTTCAAAGGCATGCCAGACATTCCTCCTCTTCAAAGGACAGAGGCTCACAAGCAAATTTCTCTGTTGCTCCAAATAGGGGCCATTCAGTCAGTTCCTGTGCCGAAAGGGGCCTAGGATTTTATTCTCGCCTGTTCCTGGTACCAAAGAAGGGGAACACGTGGAGACCAATTCTGGATTTATCTATCCTCAACACTTATCTGGACATTCCCAAGTTCAAAATGTTGACGTTACAACAGCTTTTACCTCTGCTGGGCAAAGATCACTGGATGGTAACTTTAGATCTCAAGGAAGCTTACCTTCATGTGCCAATCAGACTAAGTTGCAGGAAGTATCTGCTGAGCTGGAAATTCTCATTATCAGTTCTCTGCATTGCCCTTTGGCTTATCTACTGCCCAGAGTATATACAAAGGTTCAGGCTCCAGTGATAGCTTACTTCAGGCTAAAAGGAATCCAAATCTATCCTTACTTGGACGACTGCCTGATTCTGGCTCAAGAAAAAGAAGATCTTCTACAGCATCTGGAATATGTCATAGCAGTGCTAAGATGCCTAGGGTATTCTGTGAACGAAATAAAGTCCAGTCTAGTACCCTCTCAAGACATGTGCTTTCTGGGTGTGAGACTGAATACAGCAGCCCAGATGGCCTTTTTAACCCCGGACAAACAAAAGAGTCTTTCCAGTTACTTCCATCATCTATCTCTTCAGTCCGGGCTGACTGCAAGGACAGTCCTTCAAGCCTTAGGGTTCATGGCATCTTGTATTCTGGTGCTTCCCAATGCCAAACTGCATATGAGGAAGCTACAATGGTATCTCAAAATCTGTGGACACAGCACTGCCAGGATTTGGACACTGTCATTCAAATAATACCTTGCATTCAAAAGGAATTTTTGTGGTGGGCTCAGGAATGTCACCTAAACAAGGGACTCTCTGTGACCCGGCCAGAGGCAAGTCAGATTCTAACGACAGATGCCTCAGATATTGCTTGGGGAGCTCATCTAAATGGAAAGTGGATACAAGACAAGTGGCCTGCCAGACTACAGCATCTACATATCAACATGAAAGAGATGTTAGCAGTTCAGTTTGCATTAATTGCTTTCAAGGAGTTACTTCTTCCAGGGCAGGTGTTGATTCTAACAGACAACACAACTGTCATGTGGTACATCAACAAACAAGGGGGAACACATTCTTACCCATTGTGCAGACAAGCAATGATTTTATGGGAGACTGCGCTCAGTCTGCAACTAACTCTTCAGGCAAGGTTTCTGCCGGGAGCACAGAACTCCTTAGCAGATGTATTAAGCAGACAAATCATGGATCCCCAATGGTGGAAACTGGATCTTCATGTATTTCAAAAATTGACAGTGTCATGGGGAACTCCAGACATAGATCTGTTCGCTTCTCCACTAAACCACCAGCTGCCAAAGTTTTGCAAGGGATTTCATCACACAGCTTGGAAAGTGGATGCTCTTTCTTTCAGTTGGAAAATCTTCATGTGTATGCCTTTCCACCTCTGCCTCTTCTTCCAAAGGTGCTTCTAAAGGTCAGACAAGAAAAGCCAAGGATGATTTTAATAGCTCCAGATTGGCCTCGGCAGCACTGGTACCCATTACTGAGGAGTCTGGTAAGGAAGCCTCCATGGCCTTTACCCTTGATTCCACACCTGTTGTCTCAGAGGGACGGTCATCTGCTCAATGTCAAGCTTCACTCTACATCTAACAGCCTGGCATATTCTGTTTTGAAAGACAGCAGGTCTCAGCTTCCTCAACAAGTTTTAAATGTGATTATGGAACCCAGAAGACCTAGTACAAGGAAAGTGTACGAGAAAATGGAAGAGATTTTTGTTCTGGAGTGCAGCAAACAATTTGGAGATTACTGAGCCAAATTTGAGTGTGGCTCTTCAATATCTTACTGAGTTACTGGACAAAGGTTTGTCTTTCCCTTCCATTAAGATTCATGCTGCAGCAATTTTAGCTCACTATGATTGTGACCCACCATTATTTTCGCATCCTTTGTTCAAGCAATTTCTTAGAGGGGCAAAGAATATAAGACCCCAAGAGCTCCTACTCCTGCTTGGGATCTCAATTTTGTGTTGGAGAAACTTACTCTACAACCTTTTTGAGCCTCAAGGCTACTGCTGACTTGAAATACTTGTCATGGAAGACTGCTTTTTGTTGGCCATTACTTCTGCAAGAAGGGTTTCTGAGTTGCAGGCCCTTATGGCAGTGGAGCCTTTTTGATTTTTCATAAGGATAGGGTATCTTTTACTAATCCTTCCTTTATGCCTAAGGTGGTTTCTAGTGTGGCTTTAAACCAAACTATTCATTTGCCTACCTTTTTTTGCAGATCCCCAAAATAAAGGGGAAAAGATTTTGCACACTTTAGATGTACACAGGCTATTGCGTTATTATTTGAGCAGGACTAAGGATTTTAGGCAGTCTCAGCAGTTGTTTGTTTCTTTGCTTTGAGTTCAAAGGGCAAGCCTGTGTCAAAACAAACTATTTCTAGGTGGATTGGGTGTTGCATTACATTTTGTTATTCCCATCATGGCAAGGAGATTCCAGCTGGGATTAGGCCTCATTCCACTAGGGCTACTGCCACTTCCACAGCATTTCTAAGGGGTGGCAACTAAGGATATTTTGGAGGCAGCTACTTGGAGTTCAGTGCATACTTTCTAAGCATTATCACCTTCCTCTCTACTCTAAGTCTAGGGCTGGTTTTGCCACAGCTATTTTGCAAGGCATGTTGTCAGTTCCTGCTTCCTTATGATTTGCCAGCCTCCCTTACCTCTGCTTTGGGATTCTACCCAATAGTTAGGACTGCAGCAATGTGGAATGAAGAACATAGTACAGTTTTGTACCTACCATAAATGTAGATGTTCGAGGATCCACATTGCTGCAGTCCAATTCCTCCCTCCTTCCCCTGTGTTTAGGGGTGGTTGTGTAGGTGAGGTTATATTCTGCTAATTGTGTATATATTGTATATATTTTTTTTGGGTGCAGGTATTTTGGGAGTTTTTGGTTTTTGGCCTTATCTTTTCAGGGTCTTCTGACATCTGGGGCAAGAAAAGACTGAGGATATGACGTCGGTCATGCGCATTAGTACCCTGACGCATGACGCGTCAGTCTAATGCGCCCTGACCGACGTCAGCCATATACTTTGGTATTCGGGCCGACTGGACAGCGGACTACCCAATAGTTAGGACTGCAGCAATGTGGATCCTCGAACATCTACATTTATGGTAGGTACAAAACTGTACTTTTTACTCCATCCCCACCCAGTACACATCCCATTACCCAATATCAGAACATGTGTTGCAGTCAGCCACTGTACAATTTCCGTTTGTTAGCCCTCTGCCCTATAGGCTCTTTTGTGCTTGTGATAACTATGTAACAATAGAGTACCAATAACTATTTATGTAGCAATCCTAATCACAGTCGTGTCAGATGTAAAGGTGTGTCTGTGTTTGTAGGTGAATGATTTTGAGGCCATTCCTACTCACTCCATTTCACATTGCCCTCCTTTATCACTGCTGCTGATGTCGCTCACCTTTAAATATACCTTTGGACAGCTCTCAAATATGTAATGTTTGTGGTGCCTCTGATAAATGCGTAATACTATAGTGCAGTAAACTAGTTAGGTAGGAGTTCTAATCTCGGTCCTGGCAAATGTAAGTGTGTTTGTTTGTGTGAGAGTGTCTGTAGTCATAGAGACGTGATTTTGAGGCCATTGGCTCTTACCAGACTTCCCTTTCCCCTCTCTTATCACTGTTGCTGATATCACTCACCGTTAAAGATACATTTGGGCAGCTCTCAAATATGTAAGCGTTGTGGCATGACTGATAGGGCAATAAACTAGTTAGGGAGGAGTTTGAATCTCATTCCTGTCAAGTGTGTGTGTGTGTCTGTGTGTCTGTCTGTCTGTGGTTGTGTTGTTAACATTGTGATCCATATCCATTGGGGGGGTGGATTTTGATACACTTTTGTGTGGTCCACCCAGCAAACTACCAGATGTCCACTGTACATGGCCCACTTTTGTGGTAGCTGTGGACACTCTTCAGTCCTATAATCTGACGTGATATTACTATAGAACAATATGAAGTCCGAAACAAGAGATGTGGCCCTTGTAGTCCTGTGATACAATTCCACATTCAGGAATCATAGGCGGACACGCTCATCTATTCATTAATCCCTATGTCACTAAGTGGTCTGCATACCGGCTCACAGATGGAACTCAGTGTGAAAGCAGTGGACTCCATGTCAGACTGCCAAACAGTCATGAGTGGTGTCAGACTGACAATCAGTTGTGTGGAGTACCACAGGTTTCTGTCCTGTGCCCAGTCTTGTGTGTTGTGTGTGGCTCTGATTTCCAGCCCAACAAGAATGAACTGTGGTTAACAATGTTTGCAGACAGTTGCTAATTTGGGGCTATGTTTACATCTCCAGATTATGTTAACATCCTGCATAAAGTCGCCAGTGGCGCCTCCAACTGTTCTCAGAACACTGGCCTTTGTCTCAATGTCAAGAAATGTGTCCCAATTCCCTGTTGAATCAATGTGTTGTACACAAATGACCACATCGGAGGTAGTCCAATGGAGACAGATGTCCTTCTTGGAGGTTTGTGAACACAGCTTGACAGCAACCTCTCTTCTGACCACCACATTGCCACTGTGGACAGAAAGTCCTTCCATGTGGCACATTGCATAACTAAGGGTGTGTCATCAAGGAATGTAGAGGTCAATCTCTCCCTCTACTCCCCCCTCATTAGACCAATCAGCAGGTCCAGTGGCCCATTTGCCATGTAACTCAGTAGACACCTTCAACAACTGGGTAGGCTGCAAGTGTACCTGACATGTATGACCCTAGGCATAAAACTACTGTCTGATATGGAAAGAGGCCAAAACCTCCAAGTGTTCCCGGTCACATGATGGCTACTTACAGGCAATCCCTGCTTGACTGACAATGCCATGTCTGCTCAGCTGTGTTACAAATGCCACAGCTAGGAAACCCCAATCTGTATGCATCACATGCCATGGATACCTCAACCGCATTACCACATTCAACAGAACATGCTTGTGGACAGGTCCATAACCCAGACACTGGCCATGTTATGCGATATATTTTTTTTACAGGTCAATCAAAGCACTTCACTGGCCCACTTCCAGAGAAATTCAGATGAGTGGATGGTGAATATAACTGCCATCCTGGGGATCACTCAAGTGGCATTAGTTGATAGATGGCATGCTGATAAATGTCAGGTGCCATGATACCAGTGTACTCACATGCCCTACTCTTCTCATATCTCCATGGACATTAGCCTGGTACACACCCAGGACACCTGCACCAATGGACCCAGTACTGACAAATGTGTCTGTGTGCATTACTGAGTATAACAGTGTTTGTGAGTTTGTAAACTTGTAGTTGAAAATACTTTGAGGACCTTCTCACCCACTACACCCCCCATTGCTATACTTAGAAAGGGCTGCTGCTCTACTGCACTGTAAAGGTACCTTGTGTCACTCTTCACCCTGTGGGCTACCTTGAGCTTGCAGTACCAGCATAACACTGTTCTACCAATGAGTAGACAGGTGTGGCTTACCCTCTGAGTCCTGGCAAATGTGTGTGTGTGTGTGTGTGTGTGTGTGTGTGTGTGTGTGTGTGTGTGTGTGTGTGTGTGTGTGAGAGAGAGAGAGAATGTGCATATTTGTAGGAGACAGCATTATGAGGCCCCATTCTCCAAATACACTGCACATTGCCATACATTACAAGGGATGGTGATGTTGCTCACCGTAGGAGAGCCATGAATCAATATTCACCCTACTAGCTGTCTGGTACATGCGAAAAATGCATATCCGTGTAATGGCAATCATTAGATAGGCAGACAAAGGTTTGAATCTCATTCCTGGTAAATATGTGATTGTGGGTTTGTTATAGCATTATCATGGTTATGAGTGAGTACTATATCCAATGTGGATGGGGTGCTGGGTTTAATATTTTTACACCATGGTACCCCCAGTACATGTTCCAAGGTCCACTGTATGAGGACCGCTGTCACTAACGACCATACAGGTAATTGATGACACTCTTCAGCCCAATAAGGCATGTCCTGTGTGCAAAAACTCTAACAGTATGGACTGAATGACGAGATAGGCAGGGCAGCTAACCACAGGTGTGGCAAATGTGTGTATGTCTGTATCTGTGTTGGTCATTGTGCATATTTCTGTAGCTTTTAGTATTTCCTGCCCATTCTCACCCAGGACATCTCCCATTGCCATACTGTGCAAGGCCAGTGGATGTTGCTCACCTTAGAGGAACTGTGGAGCACACTTCACCCTACTTTCTCAGTGGCGTGTGCAATAAATGCAAAGCACTTTAATAGCAAGACCTAGGAAGGTAGTGGTTCTAATCTCAGTCGTGTCAAGTGTGTGTTTGTGTGTGTGAGATCAGTTTTCTGACTGTGTGTGTTTGAGCGACAAATGTGGCTATGGTTTACAGTTTTACACAATTGTACTCCCAGCACATGTGCTCTCCTACATCCACGTGGCTGATGCCCAAGTCCCGCCACATGCTGTGGCACAGACTTCCCACAGTCGAGGATTGCCACCATCTCGCCCAACTGTCTATGGCTTCAGCATAATAATGATGGGCATCTCCAAGATCAAGGATGTTGTCACACATAGCATGAAAAGTTGCATTTGTGACCCTGACAATATATCCAGTGTTAGATTTTACACTTGCCTGTGCCTCCATGACAGTCCAAAACATGCATCTGGTGACATCTGCTGTGGCAGGGGCATGATTGGCATCAGTCCACCTATGAGCACCCTTGTCCAGCCACATGTGTGGAATCATGCCTGGTCTCTGGTTATGGAAGGTGTGTACGCATTATATAGTTCTCTTAGATTTACTTGACAAATGTGTATCATACTCATATTCCCAGGTAGTGTATGGATATGTACAATATCTCTGTAGCTGGCCTAGCAGTGGCACGGTCAATAGTGTTTGACAGACACTCCATTGTTTGTCATATGGGAGCTGTCCTTTCCTGGGGTGAGTTGGGGTCCTGAGCTGTGTTCCATGTCACAGCAGAGAGAGACAGATGCTATTGCCATAGGTGCTGTTTAGCAGGACATCACTACAGCAAGTCTTGCTCAAACATAAATCTTTCAAAATCCTATTTCCCATTATTAGAAAACACATACTACATTCACTTATATGCTGACTTGTTTCACATGCCTTTTTATTATTTCACACTGCATTGGGTTGTATCAGAGGGTTGCTTCATGTCTTTTTATTTTCTCAACTTGGAGTACTGGTAGACAGATGTTTGGAATAGGTGTCTGCATGCCCTTTGTAGGTAATGCTCTTGACCAGATGATGGCCTGTGCACCAATTGGTATTCCCCACTTATTATTGCATGCAGAGCAGCTGGGTAGTTCTTCCAATAGCCAATGTCATGGCAACACACTTGTATAATCGAGTACTTAATGTGGGCGTTGTCTCTTTGCCTTGGCTGTGAGGGACATATCCTGGAGGTGTATGGTTTCTGAGTGTTACACACAGCAGGTGGGAATAACTCTTATAACAAGACTTGTGGAGACAGGCCAACTAAATGGTGGAGAAGGTTACAGACTTAATGACAGAATGTGAGTATTGCTGGTATATGGTGTGAATACTACTAGTTTTACGGGCTTTGTGTGTACATGCTACGTCTGTTTGGATTTCAGCCTGACAAAGTTGTGTCTGCATAGCGCTGAACCGTAGCCCTATCCACATAATGACCAGAGGTTTGCCTGTTATGTTTGGTGTGTTACCCAGACAGATGTCCTTGACAAATAAATGGCATACTCTGGTCATTGCTGCCAATAATTGGCAATATCCATTTGTGTTTCTGACTTCATATCCTTCAGAATAGAGATGCTACAACCAACCCTGTAACATCAGGAACTTTCTCAGTATATAACAGCAATATTTAAAATATGGCCCTGTGGTGGGACCTCTGTCCTCCACTTATATGACAGACTTTGTCCAGTTGTCATGCAGTAGAAGGTTGATAGGTATGGTCTATCAGTATTTAGTGCTGATGTTCCTGCTGTCATCCCAGTGATGTTGTGGAATAAGGCACATTAAGTGAGGTAGGTGCCATACGTATGAGTGCAAAGGCTGGACAGCATGTAGAACCTTGTACAGTCAAGAGGTGGGTCTGTGGAATAGTAGGACATTCCTTATAATCAGTCAGTTAGAACATGTGAGAGATATTAGTTATTACATGGACAAACGTTCTATAGCTGTTACTTTTCATACATTTTACAATGGGGACACTGTAGTGGGTTGCAGTGTACTTTTCTGGAAAAGTTCTGTTTCCCAGTTTGATTGAAAACTTAAAACCGTTGTTATGCGAAGAATCAATTTACATCGTATCATTTGATACTGTATCCCCTAGGGGGTTAACTGAGGAGTGTAATTGGAGGCTGTTTAAGAACATACGTAATTAAGTGTCAATTGCTTCCTGTATTTAAGGCAAATATGTTTTGTAATGTAATAGATGATGGCAAAACACATTAAAACATTTGTGTCTGTTGATGGCTGGTTGTCTGTTGTTTTACTATGTTCAGTCATTTTAGTTATATTACTAAGAGGTCAGTGTATGTCTGGCCGTTGTGTATGGCCTATCATGAATTTGTAGCAGTGTATTGTGTACTTATTAGTTGTACTGTGTAAGGGGGGGGGCAGCAGATGTCAGTGGCATTGGGTCCCTTTGTATCCTTACCAATGTGTTTGTATGTTCCCCAATTATTTTGGT